>NC_034602.1:78174836-78192127 GCF_900095145.1 Mus pahari | reverse complement strand
ATGTATGTGTAGAGATAATCTCTTGCATACTGTGTGGAAGCATGACCTGTCAATAAAAAGCTGATGGCCTATTAGCTGAGGCAGGAGATAGGAAGGAGAAGAGAAGAGAGAGAGAGAGAGAGAGAGAGAGAGAGAGAGAGAGAGAGAAAGAGAGAGAGAGAGAGAATATGAGAATATCTTGGGAATGAGTCAAGGGCAGGAGATTTTGCCCTGGACTCAGAGGAGATGAACTGAATGAGACTGAGGAGAGGTAACTAGCCATGTGGCACACAATGAAACAGGTTATATACATTGCAGGCTAGAAGGAGAATGAGCCAAGGCTTATGCCCTATTGATTTATAAATAATTTATTTATAAATACCTATCTATAATTTTATTCATAAATAATTTATGATTTGACTTATACAGCTATAAATGCAAGTAAATAAATGTATTTAAGTGGCTAGTGTGAGTAACGCTTTTGCTCGGGGATGTCCTGTCTGAGCATCAGACATGCTAGGGTCACAGGTGAACCTCCATCTCCACTCTGCTTCAAAATGGGCTTTGGAGACCCAGCCTTCGGTCCTCACTTTAGAGAGGCAAGAACTTTACCTTCCGAACCAGCTCCCAGCTTTATATTTAAATAATTACTTTAAAAGTTCCAGGGTCAGGAATAGAGCTTAATGAGACCCTAAATTCAATGTCCAGCCATGCAAGAACTAGAACAGAATAATCCCTGTATCTTTGGTGTGCTTTAAGACATCACTAAAATTATATGCATTTCTCTACATCTAACAATATGTCAAATAACTTTCATGCGTAGATTAATACACAGCACTGACTTTAAGATATATCAAAATAACATCCAAAACCTTTGTTTGATTTTTTTTCTAATTTTTATTTTTCATTACTGATGCTTTGCCTTCCTCTAAGTCTGAGCACCACTTGTGTGTCTGATACCCACAGAGGCCACAGAAGAACCCTGGGTCTTCTAAGACTGGAGTTACAGATGGTTGTCAAAGGCCATGGGCATGCCAGGAACTGAACCCAAGTCTTCTAAAGGAGCAGTCAGTGCTCTTTGCTGATAAGCCACCTACCTCCCTGGTTCTGTCTGATGTTCCTTTTGAAGTTCTATGAAATTACATTATAGTTCACAGGGGCAGATGCATAAACTATTCGCTAGAGAAAACTCAGTAATGAGAAGGTATCAAATATGGGAAGTGGTTATATTTATATTTAAAGTCTATAAATGAATACCTTCCCTTATGTCTTGTTCCCATTTAACTTTACAAACATGGTAACAACATCCAAAATGATGTCTACATAAAGAGGAATCATGTGCTTTAACAATTACATAAATTTGTGAGAGAGGAAGGTACAGTACACAGGAGGGATTGGGCAGAGGAAAGAGGCAGAATGATGTATTTATAATTCTAAACAAAATTGAAAAATTATAAAAATAGACAAAGTCTTGTGCTCAAATGAAAGTAATGGGTTTACATGTATCGTGTTCTCGAATGTAAGAGCAAAGACAGAAAAAATATGTAATTTATACAGGTACGTGGGAGACTTAGTTTTGACAGGCTAAATACAATTCATGTAAGAAAAAAAATGATAAATTGAACCAAAATTTAAAACATTTGCTCTGTGACTTGATGAAATGAGAGAACTGTGTGCTCTGGGAGCCCCTTGAACTTTGGAATTTTCCTTTTCAGAATATTTTCCTTCTGTTGATCCAATCTAATTCTTTTCTCCCTCATATTTAGTCAGGGGTTTTATTATAATTACCATAGACTCGGTGATTGACAAGACAGACATTCATTTCTCCAGGTTCTTCAGGCTGTGAGAGTAGGATCTTCAGGCCAGTGTGTTTGAATTATTGGTAAGGATCCACTTTCTGGTCTGCGCAGGGCAGAGTATCTCCACATATTATAATGCCTCCGGGAGCTGAGGATGGACAACAGCGAGCAGAACTCCACATGAGAGACTGGGAGACAAACATTCAAGCTGTGTGGCTCCCTCAGCCAAGAGCCACTGAGAGCTAACATTGAGAGTTAACCTTGAGGTAAAATATCACTCTACTCTGAGCACCCGACCAGACTGGTCTCCTTAAACTATGCACCTCCCACAGGAAGACTAATAGCAGCTCATGAGAGCTAACATGAAATAACCTTAGTGACTGTCACACTGCTCTGAGCAGCCAGCCAATCTTTTTAAGACAGGGGGCTCCCACGGGACAACTGAAGACATTTCAGCCTATCACAAAAATACAGAACCCAAACTTCTAAACAGGTGCAGTGTACTTAAAAATATGTTTGAGCTGATTGTGATGGTACACGCTGGTAGGATTTGCTAAAAGAAACAAAAACAGGCAGATAGGTTCCTTGTGAATTCAAGGCTAGCCTGATCTACAGAGCAAATCCAAACCAGCCTGGGCTACATAGACAAACCCTGTCCCAATAAATAACAATAAATATCTATCACTGTAGAGGAGGATATTTGGAGACCATACAGTCTTATTTTGATTTATCAACATGATAATGGTTATATGTTCAATGGCAATGATGATATGGTACATCTTCTTTGAGAGAGGTCAAAATGGGGCAGACCAAGATGAAAATGGACAGTTAGATTGGCTCAGTGTACAAGTCTTATAATGACTTTCAACTTTTATACAAAAGGTGTTATGTTGTGAGAGAGGCTTTGTGTTTGTGTCAACAGAGGAGGAGAAAACACTTTGAATTCCATCCAAGATAATAAAGATCAGATATGATAGAGGAAGGCCTCCTGAATATCTTGGCTATAGACAAAAGGGGGAAAAATTTAAAGGACAAAATGGGTAATGTATAATTCTAATCCTCGATTGAGACAACTCTGAAATTGACTGGGATAAGTCTCCAGCCAGAGCTTCAGCTATACAATTTACAACATTCTTGCTGGCTCCAGAGTACAGACTCAACATGCCATCCTTTCAAATGGCATAGGTAAAAATTTATATTGCAATTTTGGTTATAGTGCAAACTAGCTGAAGAAAGATAGATTTTTTTGTTTTGTTTTGTTTTTTTGTTTTTGTTTTTCGAGACAGGGTTTCTTTGTGTAGCCCTGGCTCTCCTGGAACTCACTCTGTAGACCAGGCTGGCCTCGAACTCAGAAATCCACCTGCCTCTGCCTCCCAAGTACTGGGATTAAAGTCATGGGTCACAACCGCCTGGCTAAAGACAGATGTTTTTCACTTGCTCAAGCAGAGAACAAAAGTTCGTTAACTGAGCTGTGCACCTTGCACTCTCTATACATTGTTGATACAGAACTAGATATTACTGATGAACACTTATGTGTTCACATAAAATGACAACCAAGGAAGCAGCCCTAACAAGATCCATCCTCAGGGGTGCTGGGAAGCCTAATCCTGCCTCACACTGCTTTGATATTGTTTCCTCTCAGGAGAATGGCTTCCAGAACAGCTTCATGGAGGGCTGCTGACCCCATATTCACTGTGGTTCATTCAGAATGATCCAGCCAAGACTTCAATTAAGCCCTGCAGTTTCCTATCACACAGACACTGGACAACAAATGATACAGCTAACTCTCCCAGGACTTGGCCAGTATCCCAATTTCCTTAGGAACCCCAAAAGATGTCATCTTAAAAACCAGGAAGCAATTTCAAGAAGCAATTTCATCCCATTCCCTTAAAATGAGATAGATGGCTTTGGTCATTTTATGAATTATGAATGATCATCTGATCCACAGTATACATCAAATATCCATTCTTGCTCTAAAAGTCTGTGTTAACCACATTCTTTTAACTAGTCCAGCTTTTCTCCAAATGCCTCTCTCTGACTCAGATTTGTGCTTGGTGTATCTGATAAAATTAAACTGCCTTGAGGAATAATTTATTAACAATATAGAGAGGAAAATAACCAAAGGTGCTCAAGTTCAGACATACATAAATAACATTTGCACTTTCTTTGTTTCGTCGACAAAATAAAAAAAACAAAACTCTTTTGATATTCTTATTGAAATCTCTGTGCAGGGGAGTATATAAATCACACAGATATGTTGTTGAAACTAATATACCTTGGTAACCAAATATCCCCTCTCCAGGAGCTGGAATATCAGTGAAGCTCTCAAAAAGACTAATACATAGCCAGAGAAATCCAAAATATAAGCATGATCCAGATTCTTAGTTGTGTCTGCATACTTCTCAAATTTAATATAAGTAGAATTGTTAGTATGCATTTCTTTATATTGGGTTTCTTTCTGTTGCTTAAAATGTATTATTTCAGGGGAATTTCATATTTGAGCACTGCATTTGTATCATTTCTATCCCTCACCCATCTCACTCCTCCAACTACATGTATTTCCCTTCCCACTACCCCTAAAATTCGCAATATGTTCTTCTTTTATATATGTGCTTATCTCTGTGGTGTTGATATGGGAACAGAGTGGAATCTCCAAGAAATGAGGCCTAATGAATGGTTCTTGCACTTTGCAACTGAGGTAGTAATCATGGGATCCCTTTACAGGGATTCATTTACAGGGCAAGGTTGTTATAAAAGGAGGAAGCAAGGCTCTTTCATACACACACACACACACACACACACACACACACACACACACACACACACAGGCTTATGGCAAAGGCTTGCTCCACAGAAGGTGGCACTTTTGAGAAATACCCAGATCATTCGGGAGGGTACTAACTTCATTGATACATTAATCCATTTGTAAGTTAATAGCTGGATGAACTTGTAAGATAGTTACTGGCTTCCAGAAATAGGTCACTGTGGGAGGGATCATGGCTTTGAAAGTCTATTGTGTCAATGACCACCCTCCTGTCTCTTCCTCTCTGTCTCCATCCCTACCTTTTCTCACCCATCCCTCACCCACCACTGGACTTCTATGAGGTGAGCAGTTTCCCCCCTCATTGCTTCTGTTACACAGCTTCACCCCAGGGCCAGAAGCCTTGACCTAAATGACCTTGGACCGAAATTCTCAAACCTATGAGAATAAAAACAAACCCTTTATGGTCTTTGGTTACTTGAGTCAGTGACTTTGTCTCAGCAAGAAGCTAGTGTACCTTCTCTTCTGCCTGTGAGTTGAATCCTCCCTGCCTTTCACACCCTTGCCAGCGCCTGAACTAAAATGTTTTCAGACTATCAGCCTCCAAAGCTATATGCTAAATGAACCTATTTTCTTTCTATATAGCTTTCCAAGGATGCTTATTTTATTCTGATAATGAAGAAAGAAAGACTAGCACAATTTGAATTATTTAAGATCCATTCATTTAACACCGTACTCCTCAAAAGGGGTGAAGTTATGTTCAAGGTGCTAACATTATCATGAATAAAATAGAGAAAAGCTTTGCTGTACAATACAGCTTACACTTCTACACTAGAGATGGGAGTAATAACTAAGAATGCTCATAGGTAGTTTGTCAGGTGGTGGGAACCCTAAGAAGAAACAGAATGCAGACTAAGAGTAAAAGTTGTGGTTTACATCCTAATGACAGGGAGGACCTCCGAGTGGGTCACATGCTAGTAGAGACCTGAATAATATGAAGTGATTCTAGAGCTACAGAGTGACAACACGGGGTGAAAGCGCTCTGAGGCTTGTGTGTGCACAGCCTGCAGAAAACAAAATGAACAGGAAATGTGTGTCTGGAGCAGAGCTAAGGGTGATGGGAAAGGAGATGCTGGGGACAAGGAGGGGGAAATGGAAGGGTGGGGATGCTGGGGTGGGCAGGGTAGAGTGGAGTTTATGAAGGAGTGGAGTTTATGCATGGTACAGGAACCCAGAGAAAGGCCTTGAGCAGAGAAATGATGGAATCCAGTTTATTCTGCAAAAGGAGTCGGTGCAGTTGTTAACTTGATCCTAGACCACAGGAAGGAAACTTTGGTAGGAAACTGGGCAGCAAAGAGACAGAGAGGCCAGCTGGGTCTCTAAAGAGCCAGAGTGCAGTTGAATGCTGACGTTGCTTTCAGTTAGGATGCTTTCAATGGAGAAGGTGCTATCATTTGTGCGCAGATGTAGTTATGATGTATGTAGAAGGCACAGATAACAGAACTTTCTCATGAGCTAGTTGTGGGGTGGGAGAGAAAAACAGGTGGGGTGGGCATAGAAAATGCATTTGTCCCACACTCAAAGGAAGCAGGTTTAGCATGGGAAAGACGGTATATATTCACATTATTAGGTTCTCCCAAGGTTGGCCAGTGGTTTGGGAAATTCAGATGAGAGATTGCATATAGGCGGGGAAAGTGACTCTGAGGTGTTGGGTTGTCCTCAGTTCTCAAGCACTGGGAAGGGTGAAAGCCAGGATAGCAAGCACATAGAAGAAGATGGAGCTTAGGTATGTGTCGTGGTGCCTCCAAGTCAGGAAGATGGAAAGCATCATCCACAGTGAACAAGGCATGGCAGTGGGGGCTGCTGTAGAGCCAGATGGGGAGACAGGAAGAATGCTAGGGAGATGGGATGGCAGTTAACTGAAGAATAGGCCTAAAAAGAAGATATCTATCTATCTATCTATCTATCTATCTATCTATCTATCTATCTATCTGTCTCTCTCATAAAATATCTATATCTTTCCAGGAAGTGGTGGTGCATGCCTTTAATCCCAGCACTTGGGAGGCAGAGGCAGAGGCAGGCGAATTTCTGAGTTCAAGGCTAGCCTGGTCTACAGAGTGAGTTCCAGGACAGCCAGGACTACACAGAGAAACCCTGTCTAGAAAAACCAATAAATAAATAAATAAATCTATCTTATTATATATAATAATAAGATACACATATGCGCTCATGTGCATGACCCCAATATGCCACGTGTTGCTGGCAAATTAAAGGAAGATTGCTGACGGAGCCCAGGGTGAGAGTATAAGCCCACAGGGGACTGTAAATGCACAAGCCATACAGTGCACTTTACAGAAACTCACTTTGTAATTTGCAGTGTCACAGATTTCAAAGATTCCTGAGCCTTCTTTTGCTTTGCTTACTCTATGGTAATTTCAGAGCATCCCCTTGAAAGCACAGAAATGACAGAGAAAATAAATCTCAAAAGCAAGGCAGAGAGAATGTTCGCTCTTCCCCTGGTACTGCAGGAAAGCAGTCCACAAACAAAAACCCAGCTATGATAAAGCAGAAATCTGAAAACAGCCACAAAGAACCAATCGGTTCCCTCTCCTGCATGAAGCCTTTTATCTATTCCATTGTTCCAAAGTCATAAAACTCTCCTTGAAAGTATTACTTCAAGGTCTGGAGAGTAAACCAACATATTGTAGAGAGAATATCCTAACGTTCAGAGACTGCAAGCTTCAAGCCCTAAAACTTTATACCTTATTTTTATTTTTATAATATTAATGAAGCATGGATATTGAAATGTTTCTTTCCCCAAAGCCTGAATAAAGCCAAGAGAGCATCATGGCTCCTCTCTTTCTGTTGTAAAGATAAAATACGCCTTGTGACTGGTGATGGATGGGTTCCCTCATCAAACAAGGAACAGGGAGCCTTTGACTCTTCTGCATTATCAGTGCCCTGATGTGCATCAGAGCCTTTAGGTATGAACGGCTGATAGGGGAGGATACAGACAAGGAGGGGAAGAAAGGAGAGAAAGGAAGGAAAGAACTCTCCAGAAGCCTGGGTGAACGGCGGATGGAGAGATGGGCCTTTACTGAAAGACGCCATAAATTGAGAGAGGTGTCTTTTAAAAGATGAGCACTATTCTACCTAGTGGAACAATGTCTTGGAGACAGACGTTTTAAAGATGTGGGACGGTAAGTGTTAATCCTGAGATTTGCAGGAAAAAAATCAATTCCAACATTTTGAGACAAATTTTAAGCAAGTTATTAAACAATAAAAATGGACAAGACAGACTTTGGCCAGTACCAAATTCCCTTGAATTCCCAGCTAAGAGGCCTCACTTAAAGGACAAATCCATAGGCCACTAGAGTTCTCCATGAAGCTTTATTGTTATTAAGAACTACAACTCCCAGCATTCCCAGAAGCTACCCAATCCTTGGGTAGGTGGGGCTTATGGGTTAGATTCAGGTATTAAGTACAAGTGCTGTGAAACAGAGGAGACTGGAGTGGGACCAGAGATTAAGTGGAGTGATTGGCTTTAGGGATGATTTTTGGCTCCATCCAACTGATAGCAAGAGGGCGGTGCTTGGCTCACACAGGTGCTACTTTGGGGGTGGGAGCGTATGAAAAGTTTCCTTACATTTTTCCCACATTCTATTTAAAAAACACCCGATTTCAGTTTAAGGGTCAGTTTTTCAAAAGAGCCCTGGCTAACTTTCCTTCATACCTGTCATTCATCTGCAGCATCATGTAACACTGGTCCCAAACTCACCCGTATATCTAGTAACAAAATACGTGCCCATTAACTATAAACTATGCAGATGATCTCTTTAGACGGAACCTATAATCCAGCCAGCCTGAAAGCAATGTTCAGATGACCCCACAATTGTCTGGTTGTGATGTAATGCATAAGAAATACTGAGGTTTTTTTTTTTAGATTTAATTTAATCTGGAGGACTTAAAAGTACTTGCACTGTAAGCAGCTATCTTATTTCAACAAATAATATCCCCCTTTTCATTGCAATTATATTCATTATAAATTTTTCTAATATATATATATATATATATATATATATATATATATACTAGGAAAGGGAAGGGGAATTGAAAGTGATTATATTTTAATTAAAAATTCATTACAAAAAAACAGGAGAAGATGGCATATTGATAGCTACAGCAAGAAGCTAGGACAATCGGAAGATACAGCAATGAAGAAATAATCCCAACATAAAACTCTGTTAACTGCTGGGTAGCTGTCTTGTTCCACCCATCATAAATGTCAGGAGGAAAAAAATAATCAAAAGAACTCAAATAGCAGAATAATTTCAGCATTTTGGAGGCCTCTGTCATCTACCAGTGTGGACACTGGTGGCTTCATCACTGGCAAGGTTGACCTGCCTGGGAAGCAAAGGGTTACATCTGCTCGAGGCATCCATCACCTTGTGCCAACCCTTCCTGCTAGATTCTAACTATTGTCCAGATCTGCAGAAGCCTTAACGCTCCCAAATTTCCTTCTGTTCCTTCCTTCTTGTTATTGAAAAATACAATTATTACAACAAGAAATCATCCATGTCATTTTCTGTCGTGTCAGAGAACAAGGTATACACTAGGTACTTGCCGCAAGGCACATACTTAAAAAAAAAATAAAAAAATAAAAAAAATAAAAAAATAAACCTGTTTTGATGTGAGAAAACAACAATCTAAATCCGTTAAGGTATGCAACATAGAAATTCTGCAAGGGACAGAAATGTGTTCCAAAGCAACTCCCTTCATTATCATCATTAGACAAGACTGTTAAGGAAAATTCTATTGTCAAAATGAAGAAACTTTGCAGCTGTTTCTCCAAATCTTTGCAGAATACCTTGGGGGTGAACAGAACCAAAACCACAGGTTCCCACAGGGATCTCATGAAACCCTGCTCTTTACATGGCTAAGAACCTTAGGGTTTGGGGTGTCATAGTGCTTTCAAATCCTGGCCAGAGCAGAATATTTCATGTTTAAAAAATAATACAGATCTCTAACATCTTCTTCAAACAAAGATTTTCTAAATTGGAATCTTTGGTAGCAAGCCTAGGAAAAATCTTTGTCACACATACATTCTGTTATCCCAAAGTCATTGCTGACGGTGGTTACAATTACTGTTATTCTAGTAACAGTATGTGTGTAAGCCAGTATGTATGCTATTTTATAGTTCAGATAAAATTGTTATATAAACAGAGGAAATCTTCATCTAAATATGTAAATTATAGTTAAGTTACTCAAAAGTAAAAATAAATTTTGTATGGAAGATAAACTTGATTCATGAACATTCACTTTCCTGGAATATGCACATACATATTTTTATATGTATGCTTCATATATGTATACAAAATTAAAGCATAGAAAGACACAAACATCATTCCAATATAAGATGATTTAAAAGCTGCAGGCTTAAAAGATCAATGAAGTACACAGAAAGAAATCTTAGCAGAAAGATTTGCACAGAAGAAATGCATCCTTTATAAATTAAATCCTCCTCCCATTACCAATACATATTCACCCAGTATGGACACTTCATTTATTCTACTTATACAGAAAAAAAATCCCAAAAGCCATTAATAAACAGCAATTGCATCACCTACATTGGACTAATGCAAACAAGTGTTTTCAAGATAATTGGTTGCCAGAAGAAAAGATAAAAGATGGGAAACATTGGTTTAAATAATAAAATAAGGGAACAGCATTGAATGTCAGCCTCTGCCTATGACCTCATGATCCAGAGCAGGGAAAGCTTTAGCTGTGTCATAGCTGCAATTTAGAGTTTTCAGTGTTTTCCAAATTCCATCGCTTTCCTCACAAGCTCTCTCTCAAGGCATCCAAAGCTATTTGAGTCAGAGAAAAAGCAGAGATGTGCACAGGCTCAACACGGACACATGCCACTATTCCTACCTTCTCTGGATTAAACCAGTAAAAAAGAGCCCACGGGTCACAGCACATCAGGTCAAAGTAACAGGATGATGAGGGTGGATGAAAGGGGGGTCTTTCATTGGGGTCATCAACACAGTCAAAATAGAAGGGAGTCATCAAAATGTCTTAGGGTAAACATGTAACAGCCATAAATGTTCATATAGGAGGCATTCAAATGATTATTTGAAGATAAACCTAGTCTAATGGTTTTGAAGAGCATCTTATAGTATGCCATAAGAAAGTAGAGAGATGGCTTGAAAAAGTTGGACATCAAGTGTTAGGTCCATCCCACCATACTTCTTTCACAGAGCCATGGGGAGCTGCCCACATATAAGCAGAGAGGGAACTGTGCACCTGCTTGCTAGTCGATGACGCCCAAAAGTAACAAAGCCCTTGTTCTTCCTTTACATGGCTCACTATGTAGTTGTGAAACGTCTATGAATCTTTGGGGGGAAAATTAGTTGTTCTTAAAATGTCTCTTAGGAAGAATATAGTAGTTCTTTTCCTCTGGCTTTCATTTCCTAAGTTCCAATAGATTTAAACAACTGTGCTTTGAAAGTATTAAGTGAAAACTTCCATAAATATACAATTTACCTTGCATACTTCTCTGAGCATCAAAATGAAATTTCACACCGTCTCACTCCGGCCACCTCCTCTATGACTCCAGACATGAAGCATCCCGTGCTGTAGCTTGTCCACAATGCATATGACACTCGCCCATGAGTCATCTAGCAAAGGTCAGATCAACTGTCCTGGTGTCACAGTGCTTCTTCTGCTCAAGTAACTTTACTTACCAGTGGCCCCAAGGCACGTGTGTGATGAGGCTGGCAGTGGATGTGTGGAGAAAAAGCCGTAAAGTGATGCCCTTGTATGACAAGGGAGAAGTTGTCAGTCTAAGAGAAGTTATGTACTGACAAGATAGGGCACTATGGTGAAAATGGGGTAGAGATGGGCTGAAAGAGAAGGCTGACTGGGTCCCTGGGATAGTTTAGACAAACACATTATCCATGGTGACACTGTTTTTGGTAGTATGAGCTGAAATCCTGTGATAGATAGATAGATAGATAGATAGATAGATAGATAGATAGATAGATAGATAGATAGATAGATAGATAAAACAAAGTTTGCAGTAGAATTTATTATAATAGAGCAGGGTTCTCCACCTTCCTAGTGCTGCGATCCTTTAATGCACACTGTACCTCAGGTTGTGGTGGCCCCAACCCTAAAATTATCTTCATTACTGCTTTAAATAACTGTAATCTTGCTACTGTTATAAGCCATAATATAAATATCTGATATGCAGGATATATGGCATGTGACTTCTGTGAAAAGGCTATTAGACCCCAAAGGGGTCATGACCCACAGGGGTGGTTATTTCCTTCACAGAACCAGAGCTGAGCTGTCAATCAGACCACTTACCTGGCTGCTCTGTCAACTATGAATACTAAACCCCTTCTCTCTCTCTCTCTCTCTCTCTCTCTCTCTCTCTCTCTCTCTCTCTCTCTCTCTCTGGTTTCTGTTAGATTTTTTTTTGAATATATGCATGGGGTCACTGAACCATATCTGTTCTCATTATGATTGTGACTAAATCTCCTTTCTGTACCCTTCACTATCATTCAGATCTCTGAAATATTGGAATATGTTGCTGAACCTAATATATTAGAGCCACCAAGAGGTTACCCACAAAGCTCCAGTATTACTATGATTGAAAACCTGCTGGAAACTCCCTGCTGGAAAGCACAGTACACCAGCAATGACCACATTACCCTGGGTGAAAGACTTTTCCACAGTGGAGAACGTTCCTTAAGTCCTGTATCCCTGAATGAGATATATTATAAAAAGTTTCTAATTCCCCCATTCCTTGGAGATCTCAGCAATGGCTCTTGTAAATTCTCATACATCCCTGCTTCACGGATTTTGTTAGATCTCCCTCCACCTTTCTCTGGTGATGCATTCATTTTTCGAAAACCCCAAAGCCTCTCTTCTGAGAGCAATGATTCTCAACCTTCCTAATGCGGTGACTCTTTAATACAGTTCTTCATGCTGTGGTGATCCCCTCAACCATAAAAATATTTTGTTGCTACTTCATAACTATAATTTTGCTACTGTTATAAATCATAATGTAAATACCTGATATGCAGGACAACTGATATGTGACCCCTGTCCCACAGGTCGACCATTGTATAAGAGAAGGAGATTCAGCCCTCACCTCAGTTTGACTTAATTTTTGGCAAATTTCTTTCTTACGATCTGCTCTACTTTCCTATTTTTACTTAAAATGTAAACCTTCCTGCTCTTGCTTAGGATGCACGTCTTCTTTCCACTCTCATCAGCCAATTTTATAACCTAGTGCCTTCTTTCATGAATCTTTAGAATGCCATCTCTTTGAAATATATGCAAAACTCAGAAAGATGACTCCCTGTCTCCCTGAGTCTTTGTGAGCATTGGTACCCAGCTGAGGTGAATGCCAGACTACCTACCCAGAAAGTCTCAAGATGAGTTCTCACAGGCTCATCCCCAAGGGATTTGCTCTCTTCCCTATTGCCCTGGTCATGAACAACAGCTTCCTCTTCTGCTTCACACCATCCATTGAAGTGTATCCCTACTGTATTAACTTGAATAAAGCCACTTTCTAGCTTTCTAGCATATGTGTTTTGCCTTTCACACCTTGGAGGAAAAAAAATTATTGTATGAAATTATACATGCAGATTTGGGGAGAAATGAGAAAGCTGAAGTTATTCATATGGACTTCAAAGACTGTCCTCTTTACCCCCCAAATACATATTCTAACTTGAAATTTTTATATTCATTCTGGTATGTGTATGTGTCTATGTTTGGGTCTGTGCCTGTGCCTGTGAGCATTGCTGACCATGGTGGTCAAATGAAGGCATCATCTCCCTTGGTTCTGGAGTTACAAGGGGTTGTGAGTTGTCTAACACGGGTGCTGGGTCCTGAGCTCTGGTCTTCTGCAAGAGCAGTACATGCTCTTAAACACTGAGTCATCTTCCCGGCCCCATAGGATTTCTTCGTTTTATATACCCTAACTTCAACTGAAAACTGAGTATTTTAACTTTTGAGATTTTAGCCCTTCTTTTATTATTTTATCATCATCATCATCACCACCATCATCATCGTGTGTGAGATGAATATGATACACAAGTCATAGCATGCCTGAGGAGGTTAAAAGACAACTTTGTGCAGTTGGTTTTCTCTCATATGCCAGCAAGATTTTGACGAAAGGACCCTGATATAACTGTCTCTTGTGAGGCTATGCCAGTGTCTAGCCAATACAGAAGTAGATGCTCACAGTCATCTATTGGATGGAACATAGGGCCCCCAATGGAGGAGCTAGAGAAAGTACCCAAGGAGCCGAAGGGGTCTGCAACCCTATAGATGGAACAACAATATGAACTTACCAGTACACCGTGTCTCTAGCTGCATATGTAGCAGAAGATGGCCTAGTCAGCCATCAGTGGGAAAAGAGGCCCCTTGGTCTTGCAAACTTTATATGCCCCAGTACAGGGGAACGCCAGGGCCAAAAAGTGGGAGTGGGTGGGTAGGGGAGCAGGGCGGGGGGAGGGGGGAGGGTACTTTGGGGATAGCATTTGAAATGTAAATGAAGAAAATATCTAATAAAAAGAGAAACTTCTTTTAATACTTGTCACTCTTCTGTAAAGCCTATAGTGAGGTTCTATATGAAATGTCAAGAGTAAAAACATCCATATTAGACTGTAAATAAATGCATATCTTTTCTTTAAAAAAAAAAGACAAAACAATTAGTATTAATTTATTGACATCTGAATGGATTGAATTAACTTTCCCTTGGCCAAACTTAACAGGAAATAATTATCAATATAATCTATATAAAGGTTGACAAACCCCTCATGACCATTTTTATAACTGGATATTCAATGAAGTGGCTACCATCTTCTATCATCTTTATAATCAGGTAGAGGACACTTGAGGAGACAACAGCTGTCCCTTATTTCTAGGCATTGTAACATTTGCCCTTAGACTAGAATTACTAACCACATGCTGTCACAGTTAAATAGGACAGAGTCAGTTTATGCCAATTACTCAGAGGATAATCCTAAATATGGACTCCACACCAGCTCTCCCTTCAGCTGAGCTTGTGTCACAGATTTAACTTTGCTCTGGAAATTCCCCTCTGCTCTGACATTGTATCCCCAGGAATGTAATCGTCAGAAGTCAGGGTATGCTATATTGCAGCTCTCCTAACTTGGACTATTTCTACGTAGTCCTACCATCACTTCTGCAAAGACCCCAAAGCAACATGCCTTATCCTCCTGGTTCACACCTTTTTCTGTGTTGAAAGTTATCCAAAAGGTGAAATCTTCCGATTCTGTGGGCATGACCAAGTTCTTGGCACTTCCTACTTCCATTACAAGGTTTTGTTTTGTTTTGTTTTGTTTTTTTCAGAATGACTCATCTCTGAGAGAAAGCTATTTCCTCTCACAAGTCTCTTTGCCTGTTAATTCTATGAAATTTCCACACTTTCAAATTTTAAATCAGTTGGTTTGAAAACCTATTGTTAAACATTGCTTTGGGTGAGAAACGCCTTTGATTTTGAAGACAGGGAGTCACTGACTGGCATGTCTGTTTCCTCCTCTCTACAAAGCAAGAGGCTAACTCAGCACAGGAAGAGACAGCTGCTGTGTTGGTTCATTCGTTGGTGGGGAATTAACTAATAACATTCAGATTGGGGGTGACATTCATAGCATAGCATTGCTGCAGGTGGATTGAGTCACATAATAAATAATGCACAGTAAGAGTCATAAATAGGGTCTTCTACCCATCCCTAAAAAAAAAAACCTGTCGCCTTAATTTCATCCTGGCTATGAGGACTAGGGAATGGAATGAGCAGCTTATGTAAAGGACAGTGTTTGTCTCTAGTAGGTTCTTGAGTATCTATATCTATTATATTGTATACTTATATATGTTTTCATATATTAAAAAATAGTAATCATACTACAAGAAGACTTTCTGGATTTTCTTTTATACAGCTATCAAGGTCAAACTAAAGGTGTGTTTGAGGCCTTATTCTAAATATTCAGACAATGTTATCTCTTTGCATTCTAACTTCCTTGACTGTAGAATACAGTAATATCCACCCCATAGAGTTGTGCAGATTCACCTTTTGCCACAAATAGTCATTGAGCACTTGCATATTCCAGGTACTCTGCGGGAAACTGGGCATCCAGTGACTACAAATCAGAACTGCCTCCTTCACGCTTGAAGTCTGAATTCTAGAAGGAATGTAAGACTTTGGGGAAATGATTACACATCTCAAACTATACAGTGATAGAGCTGGTGAGGGTTATGAGAACATATGTAAACATGGCTTTACCCAAACCAATGACTTCCCAAACTGAATGATTTAACTTGAGACAAATTAAATGGCTCGGCACTAAGATGCAAAGAAAATAAGATGAGAAAACAGCAGACACAAAAATAAAAGTTCAGAGGAAGCTTAAGACGTTCCAGAACAATGACAAGGCACTTGTAGTGAAGAGAGTCAAATAATATATTTTATATAGAAGAAGTATTAAGACCAAATCATACAGAATCTTTCAGGTCACACCAAGAAGAGTCATTTATGGTAACATAGATTTACAAAAATCTACATTAGTAGTAAATATTAAAGTCTATTCCTAATAATGAAGGATCAACACATTTTAATGAAAATAGAGAAGAAAATATACAAACAATAAAATTCATTGAATTTTAAGATTCTTACTATGGGGACTGAGAGAAAATTCCATGTTAAGAGCATGTACTGCTCATACAGTGAACCAGAATTCAGTTCCAGGCCCCATATTAAGTGGCTCACAACTCTGCTTAACCCCAACTCTAGGGGTGCAACACCCTCTTCTGGCCTCCTTAAGCACCCCATACATGTCTACATACCCAGACATAGGCACACGTAAATGCATGCTTTTTAAAAAAATATTTTAGATGTAGAATTTAAGTAGGAAGAACCCAGTATTTTTATATGGCCTGTCCCCATGACCTTTTGAAACCACACATCTTCACATTAAAATGAATGCAATAGCTGTATGGTAACTGATATATTTCTTAAAGGGAGTAACAGAAATGTGGCCCAGCCATGCAGTGCAGACAAATATTCAGTTTCTGCCTAGTGTCCGATTGCTCAATGAAAAGTCCATAGTTCAATTAAGGTGTTCTGTTTGCCTTTCTAAACTATGAGGGCAAATTACATGAGCTTAAATTTATAAACCAATAAGGGAAGAGTTTTAACCCACAAAGCCTTTTCTTAGAATACACACCTTACAAAACTTGCAAATTCACTCTGTGATTCTTTGAAAATGCATAAAGTCTTGTTTTTTTTAATTTAATAATTAATTTTTATTTCCAATAACTATAAATAATCATCAAAATATCAAGTCAATTCAATACTAAATCTTTTATTGTCTCAATTGTTGAAATTAGTGGCTGTTTGAGGTAGTCTTGCCCCCCACCCCCCAGTTTAATGTCTAGCATTTCAGCTTGGGTGATTTTTAAGGACATTGTCTCCTTAGCCCAGATATACGTTGTTCTTCTTTCTCTAACATGCAGATATATATTGTGTTGATCATACGAAATGTACGTGTAAGAGCTACTTCAAAACTCTTGCCTTCTATTACCACGCCGATTCTTAGTCTGTTCCTACTTTTTCTTTACTTTCTTTCTTTTTTTTTTTTTTTGCATTTTATTTTTTTTATTTTTTTATTATTTTTTTCTTTATTTACATTTCAAATGCTATCCCGAAAGTTCCCTAT
>NC_034602.1:78171087-78173987 GCF_900095145.1 Mus pahari | reverse complement strand
AGTGGTTGTACAAGCTTGCAATCCCACCAGCAACGGAGGAGTGTTCCTCATAAAGTCTTGTTTTTAATATACATGTTTCTGATTCATGTTATCTTTATTATTGGGAAATGATTTTTAAAACATCTGATAGCTATCACCCTGAAATTTCTCCACAGAACCTGAAGACAGCCCTCCCAGCTTCTCTGGAGAAATAACATAATCTCACTGAATGCCTTGCTGGGAAAGAGCTCCCTGTCTCCAGATGAAAGTCTCATATTTCTTTTAGGTACCAACCACTAGGCTAATACAGACAGATTCTAGGTCCTAACCACAGCAGCACAGAAATTCTATGTTCACTCATGTCGCCTTGCTTGAGGACTAGTCACTACTTATTTTGAGAGCATGCATGGAACGGTTTGCATCTATCTGGTTGTATAATAGGCGAAGATTTCTTTCTGTCTTTTGCTCACTCCAGCAGACTGCCTGCTTTCTCTCTCCTTGACTTTGACAAAGTACTTTTATTTTATGGATATGGAGGGTATTATTTGCTTTATTATATTTTCCCAACAATGCTCACTTCAGGTCTCTCATTGTGTCTTTTGTACTCAAGTGAACTGAGAGATTTATACATCCATCAGCCAGCATCTATACTTCAAGAATGCTTTGGTACTATGTGCTTGGGTCTTAAATCTGGCTGAAAACTAAGCCTGTTGCTTCATTCGGTGTTGACTTTGGCTGCCACATGATTGCACTAGGATTTTGAGCCTTGGACCTTCATCTGGAAGAGCCTAGATTATTGTGGGGAAAAAAAATGGTCTTTCATCTTTCACTCATTCTTTCAACATTTCTTTACTACACATGCTATGACCACTTTTCTAGGCACTAGATGTAAAACAATAAGCCAATTAATCTATGTTTTCATTTTTTTCTATTCTAGGGGGTTAAAGTAATAAGTAAATACTGGTCATTTTCACATCTTGACATTCTGAACATTTTGAAACTGAGATGCAATGGCTGCAGGGATCCTGAGTAGCCAGACAGAGGGGCTGCATGGCACTCACTGCGTTTGCCTGCTTCAGTACTCATCTGTCAAGGGTAATGACTTGCTCACAGCTCAAGTTGGTACCTATCGTTGTGTTTTATAAAAAGATAAAGAGAGAAGGAATATGTGTGGTGGAGGTGTAGTCAGATGTGGGGGAAGGGGGTGCCTCTGTGGGTCCATGCTGAGGCATCCCTTCCCCCTGAGGGACCAGCCATATGATGGAATAGTATAGAATAGAGTTTATTGGGGTATGGAAATGGACAGTTAAGAGAATAGGAGAGACAAAGGGAGAGAGAGAGAGAGAGAGAGAGAGAGAGAGAGAGAGAGAGAGAGAGAGAGAAGAGGAGTAGAGGCCAGCGATGACCATATGGAGAGAGGGGGAGCAGGAGGGAGAGGACAGAGCTAAAGAAGGCAAGAGAGAGGAGGAGGCAAGCGGCCACTTTTATAGTGAGTCAGGCACACCTGGCTGTTGCCAGGAAACTTCGGGGTGGAGCCAAGACAAAATGCTAACACCTGTGTCAGTTGGTCCACCCGTGTGCCACACTAGGTCAAGAGAGAAGAAGGTGCATACTACAGAGATGTAACAGAGCTATGGCAAGTCCCCATCGAGTGAACCACCGCCTCAATGCTAACATGAAAGTGAGCTGACTGTGGAAAGTTATTGTGGAAAACTCTCAAAAAGATAAGCAATAAATCTGCCATATGACATAAATACCGCGTGCCTTGGCATCTGACCGAAGGGTTAGGCATCGTAGTCCTCGGGTGCTTACTCAGCCACACTCATTCATCGCTGCTCCGTTTATAATAGCTAGGACTGCAAGCAATCTAAATGTCCTACCACCGATGATAGGTAAGGAAAATGTGTTACATATACACTATACCATACTCTTCAGCTGTAAAAAAAAAAAAAAATGAAATTATGAACTTTGCATGTGAATGGATAAAACCAGAAGAGACCATGTTCAGCGAAGTAACTCAGACCCAGAAAGATAAACATGCCATGTGCTCTCTCCTCTGAAGCTCCTGGCTCCACCCTCAGGTGTGGGTACCTCTGCTGGAACAACTGCAGACGCCAGAGGAGTAGAAGGGAGCAGTGCTGGCATGTAAGGGAGGGAGGAGTATAGAGGAGGCTCTCTGGGTGTACGTGATGTCATGGAGACAATGGTAAAATAAATACATTAATTAAATCAACAAGAAAAAAGGAGCATCCCTAATTAGAGAGTAGAAGGACATACATACAGAAGAAGAAGGAAGCAAGGTAAAATAACTGGAAGGATGTCTGAAAAAGTAATAAGGAATCATTCTATTTTATCTATTTATCTTTAAAAAAAATCCCTATAACACACAAGTCTGTGAATAAATGCACACAAGTTCTTTAAATGAAATATCCTTATCTGGGCTGACAATGCTCTCCCGAAGAGCCAAGGACCACCTAACAGAAACCTCACCACCAGGCATGAGAAACACTCTTTCCAATTGTCAGCCAGGGTTGCCCAAGAAACGCCCAAAACATACAGGCTATTACCCTTAGTTGCTCCCAAGAAGTAGAAGATAAAGTTCTTACTGCTAAGACACCATGCACTTCAGACACAGGGCTCAGAGGCTCCTGAGACGGAACTGACTTAAATGCCTCCTCCCTGGGGACTAGGTTTTGTGGTACTAGAATGCACTATGCAAGTTTCCAAAGGAGGGAAGCAACCAAGAGTACTACCCAGTTACGTATGATCCCTGTGAACCACAATAAGGAGCAGCATGGCCTGGCTACCCTAAGGGTGCGGTAGTGGTACGTATAACTCGGCAGTAACCAATTGTTGGTGCCTACCACCCCCACTAACCACTCCTCCTCCAGCAGGAATACCAGAGTGCCGCCCACCGTCGC
>NC_034602.1:78166780-78170924 GCF_900095145.1 Mus pahari | reverse complement strand
GTGGCTCTGCAGGCAGAGCACTACAACCAATAGCTCAGCAATTGAATTTGAGACCCACCTACTCAACAAGAGGAAAATGTGCCTGGTACAAGAAACCTAACCAGCTCTCAATGGTTAGGAAGGTCATGGACCTTTGAGGTTAACCTACAAGAACCACTTTACTAAACCAGCACAACCCCTGACTACTTCTAAATATTTGTCCTTATACCCACAGAGAAGCAGAGTCCTCATCCATTATCAGGATTTTTTTTCTTTGTGACAGAGACCATTACATAAAACCACAGCCAATCAAAGTTCAAGATTGTGGAACCCAGGCACAGGGAATACATCTAAAACCAAGTCTTGTATCTGAAGTTCAAGAACACGGTAGGTGAGGGGGGGGGGGTAGAAGGATTGTAAGGGCCAGAGGATAAGGGAGTTTCCTGTGAGATTGTGTCTCCTAGTAACATCAGAAACTACACCCAGAAAGTCTCACCAACATGACTGACTTAACATGAGCTGTACAAGTACAACAACAAAAAGCATGCCGAAATGGATGGAGAGAAGACCTTGAGGCCTTAGTCTATGCTAAGAACTGAGGATTACTGAGGGATGCTGAGAGTGGGAGAAGCAGTCTTCCCCAGGGAAGAGCACACCCATTGGTCATCTAGTTTCAAGAGGTCCACCCTAAAGATATACATGCAAGTAACGATGTACAGACAGAGCTGGTTATATTTAGAACACACACACACACACACGTGTGTGTGTGTGTGTGTGTGTCTGTGTGTGTGTATGAATGTATGCAAAATTTTTTTGCAACAATTAATGCAAAAAGTGGCCATGAGTTTGAAAGAGAACAAGGAAGGCTATGTGGAAAGGTTTAGAGGGAGGGAAGGGAAAAGCGAAATTATGTAATTATATTATAAACTCAAAAAAATAAGAGGAAAAAAAGGAAATGGAAAAAATAAGTGGGGCTGAGAAACAAGGAAAGGTGTTCAATACAATCTTTCACTTATATTACATACACAATTTTGTGCCTCACATTAAATCCCAAATGTCAAAAACAAGCCACATTGCCCACTGTTCTAATTCGTCCTGAGGCTATGGAGTGTTCATTATTCTTCCCCCACATCACACATTTTAAATTGCCTCAACTCTCACGTAACCATTCAGCCCGTCCAGGTTCCTTTCCTAATGAGATCGCACAGATGTTCTAGGGAAGTCAGGGTCTTCCTCCCACTGCATGGAGGTTTAACACATCTTCTGAGATGTCTCTATTTGTAAGTGGGCACAGAAGCAACGGCATGCTCTCCCAGCTTCCAGATGTTTCCCTTCTTGTCCTGGCTGTACAGTCTCTCTTTCATGGGTAATAAGGACTATTCTTTTTTTTTTTTTTCAAATTTTTCATAGATATTTTCTTCTTTTACATTTCAAATGCTATCCCGAAAGTCCCCTATACCCTCCCCCAGCCCTGCTCCCCTACCCACCCACTCCCACTTCTTGGCCCTGGTGTTCCCCTGTACTGGGGCATATAAAGTTTGCAAGACCAAGGGGCCTCTCTTCCCAATGATGGCCGATTAGGCCATCTTCTGCTATATATGCAGCTAGAGACATGAGCTCTGGGGGGTACTGGTTAGTTCATATTGTTGTTCTACCTATAGGGTTGCAGACCCCTCCAGCTCCTTGGGTACTTTCTCTAGCTCCTCCATTTGGGGCCCTGTGTTCCATCCAATAGCTGACTGTGAGCATCCACTTTTGTATTTGCCAGGCACTGGCATAGCCTCACACAAGACAGCTATATCAGGGTCCTTTCAGCAAAATCTTCCTGGCATGTGCAATAGTGTCTGCTTTTGGTGGCTGATTATGGGATGGATCCCCGGGTGGAGCAGTCTCTGGATGGTCCATCCTTTCGCCTTAGCTCCAAACTTTGTCTCTGTAACTTCTTCCATGGGTATTTTGTTCCCTATTCTAAAAGGAATGAAGTATCCATGCGTTGGTCTTCCTTCTTGATTTTCTTGTGTTTTGCAAATTGTATCTTGGGTATTCTAAGTTTCTAGGCTAATATCCACTTATCAGTGAGTGCACATCAAGTGACTTCTTTTGTGATTACCTTAATATCTAGAGGTTCAGCAGCACCAGGAAGTAAGGTGGTAAGATAGCAGTATGGCCGAGTCCTGCCTACCTTGCCTGCTAATAGCATTTCTCTGACAGGAAGCAGGGCTATGCATCAGCAAAGCCAGGGACCTGGAAGCACCGTGCCAAAGGTGGAGTGCAGGTGAGTGGAGCCAGACCTCCCTGCATCCTTTGCTTATATCACTCATCTTAAACATAAGCATCTAATTTGGAAAGAAGAATCTCAAAACCAGTGCTCAGTAAGTTAACTTCTTGCCAAAGTCATTTCTTATTCTAGGCTGCTTTTAAGCATGGGTGACCTTCAGGTCACGAGAGATGAGTCAGAAAAGTCCTCCAAGCACAACTACATGCCACCTCTAAAGAAGTTTATTGAGGACCAGGGCTTCTCAAATGACAGAACTCCTAAAAGCTTAACTTACATCGGAGTTGTCCGAAACTTCCCGAGTTTATCCCTTCCAGTGCCACTCATGAGCCCTAGAAAACAGGACACAGCCACTCCAGGTCAGCACATCCTGTGAGTCTAATGGTGGTAATACAGTGAACCAGCGTGATATTCTGCAGAAGGTTGAAAAGTGCAGGGGTTATGAGAACTGTATTGTCACCATGAAGGAGAGAATAAACATGTCCCTGGGACAAGATAATGGCTTCAGTGACTATGGAGAAATGGCTTTGAACACTGCCGTGACACAGCTAAACGCTGCTGGAGACTTTCTCAGTGCCACAAATGATAGGAAACGATAAGGACTAAGGACAGAATTGAGCCTTTCGGTTACTTTAACAGTATCTCTGAAGTCTTCAGCAAAACTGGCCAGCTCCACAGTTACTGTGACAGGATTACTCTCTGTTCACCTTGCCAACGTGCCAATAACTCCTTCCAAAGTTAGAGTCATTACACTGATGCTTCCTGAGGGCTCACCTCACCTTGCCACTTACAACTGCAACAGGGACCAACCACTGGGTTGATTATCACTTAGAGAGACCTACCCTGAAGTCTAGTCAAAAGATACCACTAAAGCGTCGAATACTGCCAACTCTCCTACCTTCCTGAAGCCATACAGTTCACAACTTTTTAGAAAATGCCTTTAAAATTGGAGACAAGGTCACATTCCAAAGTGTTTCTCTCGAAGGAAGTATTTAGAGTCCCCAGAGTCTGTCAGAGGTAACAAGTTCATCTCACGGATATTCTTGTCCTCATCCATCAGTCTTGGAGTGTGTGTAAGAGTGACTTACTGCATCTACACGAGACACCTGTGAAAACTCTGTCAAAGGGTTACTATCCAAAATTTATAAAGAAATCAAAAATCTTTTAAAAAGCAAACAAACCAACAAAGCAACCCAATTTCAAAACAGTTTAGCATTATTAGTTATCTGGGAAATGCAAGTTTGGAATCTCAAAGACATACCACCTCACCCAGGGAGAATAATATAAAAAGTAAAACCTAAATGCCAGTCGGGATGTGGAGAAAATGAACTCTAATACATTTGGGGGAGTGTCATGCAACACAACTGTTCTGAAGAACAGTATAAAGGTATCTTACAAGCTCTTGCTTGGGTGGGAGATCACAGGCTCTGGAAGGAAAGAGAAAACCAGACTAGGTGTGCTTTGTGTCGTGTTCCCAACACCCTTGCTCCTGACTAGACTGAAGGTCCATGAGAGAAGAGAAGAGAGAGAAGAGAAAAAGAGGAGGTATTTTTGTCTCTAGTCACAGTAGCTCGCATGTTAGTTATCTCACTCAAAGTGGGATGAATTAAATATACCTTAAATGAATCAGTTAAAGATTTTTCTATTGAAGGATAGGGACTGTATTAGTCAGGGTTCTCTATAGTCACAGAACTTACAGATAGTCTCTATATAGTAAAGGAATTTATTGATGACTTACAGTCTGCAGTTCAAATTCCAACAATGGTTCAGTAGTAGCTGTGAATGGAAGTCCAAGAATCTAGCAATTGCTGAGTCCCACACGGCAAGAAGGCGAAAGAGCGAGAGCCAGACTCCCTTCTTCCAATGTCCTTATATGGTCCCCAGCAGAAG
>NC_034602.1:78136838-78164110 GCF_900095145.1 Mus pahari | reverse complement strand
CTCCCAGTCTCCAGATTAGGTTCACTGGTGAGCCTTCCAATTCTGGATTGTAGTTCATTTCAAATATAGTCAAGTTGACAACCAGGAATAGCCACTACAGGGACCAAAAACACACAACAGAAAGGCAGACAAGAAGACTGTGAACAAAGACCACAGAAAGCCCAGGAAAGCTGGTTCTCATGTCACTCCATTTGACAGACACCAAGTGTCTAACTATAGTGACAACCTTAGAACTTTACACATGGACCTTGGCTTGAGAGGCTTCCAATAGATGGATGTTAACAGCGCTTTCTCTGTGTTTTAGATAAATGTCAGTAATAGAGAGAATGACTTAATGGCTAGCTAGAAGGCTTTTCACCATCAGGCATAGAAACTTATCCCAAATAAGCATCGATGATAAAGAAGAATCCATGAGAAAATGGGTCTGTAACTTCTCACACAGAGAAAGAATAGGAAAATGACTTCAACAAGAAATCCAGACTGCACTCTGCTTCTCTATATCTACATCTACATCTACGTCTACGTCTACGTCTACGTCTACGTCTACGTCTACGTCTACGTCTACGTCTACGTCTACGTCTACGTCTACGTCTACATCTACAATCTATCTTATCTATCTATCTATCTATCTATCTATCTATCTATCTATCTATCTATCTATTTATCTATCTACCTCAACTCCTAAGGTATTACTGTTAACTCTGTCCTGTTCAGATAGCCATGGTCACAAAGGTGAATGCCAAAAAGTGTTGCTGAGGATGTGGAGAAAGGAGAACTCTTACATACTGTTTGCTGGTGGGAATTGTTCACTAGTTCAGCCATTATGTAAAATAGCACAGAAGAGTCTCAAAACTAAAACTGCAGAGCTGCAGTGATCATTGGGTCGAGATCTGCCACATCAGGTTCACAATCTAAAGACCCGAAGTAAGTGTCTCAAAGAGCTACCAGTACTCCTGTGCTTATTGTAGAATTAGCCGCATTCGTCAAGATGTGCAAGCAAGGTAAATAAATCCCCATTCCTGAACAAATGAAGGAAATATACTCATACATGTATATATGTGATTATATATTTATTTGCATATGCATGTATATAATGTACATCTATGTGAGATGTGTGTGTGAGAGCGAGAGCAGAGAGAGATGGAGAGGAGGGAGGAATGGAATAATTTGCTGTGTTGATGCCTGAAGGGCCTTGTGTTAAAATGCAGGCATTTATAGACAAACACTGTGTGGTCGTTATTACATATAGAATCTAAACTAAACCAGCCTTATAGAAATGGAATAGAAAGGTTATGGGTACCAGAATGATGGGGGTTTGGGGAGGAGAAACTGGGACCAAGACATTGCTGAAAGGGCACAAGATTTCAGTGAGGTTAAAATAGAATTTAGCAATCAGCCACACTACAAAGTAACCATCACTGTTAGTCATTAGGCATTGTCAAATTGCTACCTAGACTCAACACTCTAAATAATAACTTACGGAGTGGTAGATACATTTTAAATGTGGGATATTATTTAAAATATTATTATCCAATTTATCAGTTATCAGACAAATATTTTGATGGTGCATTTAATAGAATACGGGGCACATGGCAGATGAACTCCCAGGAAGGAGTCATTTCTACTGGAGTAAGGTATTGGGGCATTTTCTGGGCGTCTTGGACAGCATCAGATGCCAGAGACAACATTTTAGTACAGAGTGCAAGACCCGAGAGCCATTTAGAAAAGAGAAATGCAGCAGGAAGAATTAAAGAAAGCCCTGGCTGCTTCCTCTCTCCTCCCAGCTCCCCTGATGAGGACAAGAGTCTAAGTTTCCTCCAAAGCTAAGAGGACAGAGAAATAAGAGAAGTGACTTTTAATAAGTTTGCCCATTTGAATTTGTGTGTGTGTGTGTGTGTGTGTGTGTGAGAGAGAGAGAGAGAGAGAGAGAGAGAGAGAGAGAGAGACATATGTGCAACTGCCCACAAAGGTCAGATAAGGGCATTGGAATCATCTCTCCACCCCTAAATAAATCACTTATATAAAGAACATGCCTGTACATATCCACTACCTAAATATTTAATTAAATGTGTATCTCTGCGATAAATTCATCAGTTTCTACAATGGTTGTTCTACTAACAGACTCTGTGTTTGATTTGGTCTTTTTCAGTTTTCTTCACATTAGATTTACAACTAACAGTTGTCACACAAGGTGTTCTTTAGGCCACTTTTGTATATTTCTGCTCTGCTTTAGGACGGCAGTAGAAGAGTAAGAAGAAACACCAAGGTAAGACTGAAGTGGGTGCCTTAGTGTTGATCTTCAGTTAGAAAGAGACAGATGTGTCCGTGAGAGTTGTTTTTGGCAGCTCGTGTGGAGATTTCTCAAGAATGTGCCTAAGTGAGATGTTGCAATTCTTGCAACATGTAGTTTATCATTAAACAGTAAGAGTGTATTTCTAAAACACAGATAGAGTTATAATTAAAAAATTAGATATAAGCTAGTCTTAAATTCAGTAGCAAGCACTCATGGAAAATAGTCTAAATGTGTCTTTTAAAAAAAACAAAACAAATTACGAGAACATGACCGAGATACTATGTAGATTCTAATGTATATTTATAGTGTAATCTTGGCATTAAAGTTATACAAACTTGTTAACAATTGTACCTATATGTGTGTTCTTGCTAGGTTTGATATTTTGAGACATGTTTCCTAATATTTGTAGTTAAGAATAAAACTCTCTTTAAATTAACTTTCTCAAGGGAAAGAAAATCCTGTAGACTTGTCTTTGACATGAAATTAATCTTTACACAGAACGCAGTCATGGGTGAGCAGGAAACTTCTCATGTGTCTTCAGCAATGCTTCTGGTCTTCTGCTGTGTGGGTTTCACTGGCTTTTACAGAAATAGGTCCTATTTAATCTTGCACCACTAGTTTTTTCCAACTAGCTAGACTCCATTTTCTGAACCCAACACCCATTCACTTCCTATACAGTCAGTGATCTGATTAAGCATGTAACTGTTCACTGTGGTTTGAGATGCTTGGTGGACTCTGCCCGCACAGCTAATCTTTAACCACTGAATTGATTCCTGAGAGTGTTCTCAGGCATCTATCTTTAAGAGCCCAGACATGGGGTTGAATTTTAAATCTTCAAATGGAATGTAGATTTCAGTGGTTCCTATGATCTCCTCAAATGTTGGAAACAGAGTAGTCAGGGAGAATAACTAGGAGAAATGAAGGAACATTAATGCGTGCAAATGTGCATTAGAGGTCCTGGTGAGTTCTACACGTGGTTCATCTTAATCCTACACTAAGGGAATGGCAAAAACAAATAAATAAACAAACAAAAAAAAACCCTAAGAGTGCACAACTGAACAATGGATTTAGAGGGGGAGAAATAAATCTCTATTATTCAGCAATCAGAGCTGGCTAAGACTGTGGTTCCTGAACCTGTGGGTGCAACTGACATCTGACCCAATGTCAGTGTAAGATCAATATCTGACATTCTGGGCAAGGTACAGGATCCACATGAGGGGATACTCTCTTTTCTAAGATAGAGATGCAAGATACCAAGTCCGAAAAGGTCACTGTGAGTTTTCAAGTTATATGCTATTATAAAATATGTCAAACACATGGTAGTAGAGGAAACTCTAACTGATCTGCAGTGATCCTAAGATTTTTTACATCATGTTTGTGCGTGTGTGTGTGTGTGTGTGTGTGTGTGTGTGGTGTGGTGTGCGCACATGCTTGTGTGCAATGGAGAGCCAGCCATTGAAGCTCTCCATTTATTATTTCTCTCATCTCAAGAGCTATTCTAGACATATAGTGCACTATAACACATAAATATAAGGCATGATGCCACCACAATTACCTTATGATATTAAATGCGTAGATTTAGGGAATTGCCATAAACTAACTGGCTTATTGCTCTTTACTCATAACTTAAAATATCTAATCTGTGATAAAAATAATGCTTATTTGTGTTAGATTTAAAGAGAGAAAGAAAGGGGGAAAAGGAGGAAAAAGAAAGGAAGAAACACGGCTCCCAATTTTTCCATCAATACATAGGAGTGGTACGGAGTACCCAGAGAAGACATAAAGACATGTCTTTTCCTCCATATATTATAGGGAAGTGTGCCCCTACTCGTACATTAAGTAGATTCCATGGGAAAACTGCAGTGGGAAAGTATCCACATGCCTTGGTTCTTCCCAGTGACAAAGTTAATGATTAAAACCTCCCAGACTCTCCTCCATATTCCCCAGGGGTATCTATTTGCTTTGATGATGATATTACTGTCTATTTTGGGGAACAAGGCTGACTGTCCCTCGCTTCTGGGCAGAGATTAATAATTGATGAGTTTCTAGTTAGAACCATTTGTAAAAGGCGACTGATAACTGCGCTCCTGCCCTTTGCATGGTGGCCGGCAGGTGAGAGGAGGTGCAGCAAGACTCCCTGGTCGCAGAATGAAGAGGGTTCTGGTTTTCCTGCTGGCCTTAGCCTTTGGGCATGCGCTAGAGAGAGGTAAGGCTCCTCTTTTCACTAAGAACTATTGCTGGTTTAATTTCCCAGAGTCACTTTAAAACTTGAAGAGGGAGTAAAACTAATAGAAGAAATGGCGGATGTTCTAGAAGACAATAAAAGAAGGAACGAAGAGGGATCGATTTGAGCTCAGCTGGGCCATGTAGCATTAGTAAGAAATGCTACCCACACCTAACAATCAAGTAGCTCACTAAAGATAGAGGCGGGTGTGGAGGTGCGTGTCTGCAACCTCAGAACACAGGAGGTGAGAGAGAGTGGGAGGATCAGGAGTTCAAGGTTCCCTAGTGAACTGACTGCACGGGGGAGTTCAAGGCCAGTCTGGGCTGCCTGAGACCATCCGAAAACAAGCAAAGCAACTCCTGAAAGAAAGTAGGGTTATATAATCTTTCAATTTTCCTCCCCACATTGGATAAGTATGATGTGCAATGCAACCGGAGCCTCTGGTACACAACTAAGCATTTTTATTTCCCAAATGCTTACCCTCCTTGGTAGCATCATGATGTCAGCGGTGCAAGAAGCCAGCTGAGAGAGCTCTTTGATCCTCCTTGGAGGAGCTTACTCTTCAGCAGTTGGAAGGAGCATGAAATTTTTTTTTTTTTTAAAAAAATACCTCTCACACAAAATAAGAAACTTTAGTATCTCTGAAATAAAACAATAAACGGGGCAGTGGAGGTGGTTTCTCATGGAAATCACCCTTGCCCTGGGAAGTTCGCCTTTCCAGTGTTCTGAGGCTTCCCACAGTGCTAGCAGGTTACAGGACATGTGGAACTTCATAAATTCTGCAGCTGGAAAACTTTCCAGAGAAGTTCCCATTGATTATTCAGATGATCTCTAAACCCTAGATTAACCCTTTATTGTGCAGTTTGGGTGTTATTTTATAAATTTCCCTTTGAATATTTTTCATCTCTGGATTATTTTTTGATTCTTATAAGGAAATCTGCACACACCCTGATTTGTCAAATTAAAATGTTCATAGTACTTTTCCTTGACAGCATCATCCATACCATTCATGTATATTTATAGTAATAACACATTTAACCAGCAGTATATGCCTCCCCGGGAATTATCACTTATTAATGATGGCATGAATAAACTCAGTCTTGACTTTATTTTTAATTTATGTGCATTGGTGTTTTGCCTGCATGCATGCCTGTGTGGGAGTGCCATCCACTAGAACTGGAGTTATAGACAGTTGTGATCTGCCATGTGAGTGCTGGGAATTGAACCCAGTTCCTCTGAAAAGGCAGTGAGTGCTCTTAACTACCGAGCCATCTCTCTAGTCCCTGCATTCACATTTTTGTGAGTTATTTTGTTATTCAAATTATGTTAAATTCATTTTTATTCATCCGCAGATGCTTAAGTCAGCTATAAGTCCTGAGTGGAGACTAACAAATCTTAGAAAAATAGATACAAGTGAATAAATGAATTGTGTAAGTGGTGGTGCCACAGGCAGCCCTGAAAGCCCCTTTGTAACTGTTTCTGGGAATACATACAACCTTGAAAAATGTTACTGAAGCAAATTCAGACTGAGTCTCCAAAACCAAAAATCCCAGCGTGTGCAGGTTTGGAAACGTGCTGACTCAGCAGGCAGCCCCTGGGTTAGCCTTAAAATTGCAGACATAATGGCAGTCTCTCACCTTTATTTCACATTCTCAGCAGCCATAGTCCCAAAGGAAACAAATGAAGAGAGAGGGAGAGGGAGAGGGGAAGGGAGGGGGTGGAGAGGGATCAAATCAGTTCCCTCAAGTCGTATAGCCCATGTCCTACTGTAGACTAGAGGAGACCCAGAGCAATGTAAAATACATTTACAAAGTATTTGCCAGGACATGCTTCATCTGTGGTTCCCTATTCTACCACACCAAGTGTGGCATCCGGAGCCACAACTGCGTCAGCAGGAGCCACTCTATGATCTGATGGAAGCTGAGCATGCCCCCTGCTGGTTGGAAGTGGCAGAGCACAGACTGAGACTGCAACTGGCTTCCAGTTCAGAATGCCCACAAGATGGGATTAGAGGGCTAGGATGAGGGTGGAGGTGTGGGTTGGTGGTAGTTCTCTATGTCTGACATTCTGAGAGACCTAACAGTTTCCTCAAACACTATTTCAATCACCTTGTGCTCAAGACATATCTTGAAAACTGTTCCCACGGCTCAGCCTATTTGAGAAACTAGCCATTCTTTACTGAATAGTGGTTTACCATCAATGTGTCCACCATAACAAGGCTCTGATACGTCCATAAGAAACCCCATTTAAATCAGTTTTCCAAAAACACGTGACCTTTCCTGAGTGCCAGTAATCTGGAGCTGATCCAAACCCGCTGTGCCACGGCACAAAGCTCTCCCTCAGACACCCTGTCCTTTTCCGTTAGAGGGCACTTAGGAACTAGGTGCATCTTGGGAAAACTGAGTTAGGAAATCTACCAAATCATAGAAAAACAGACACTTCAGCTGGCCCAAGACGGGCAGAGGCAGTTCTTGCTGGCTGATCTATGTTCTTTCCCAAGAACTGAAATGGAGCCAGTGCTAACCTGGAGCTGACCTTCCCAGGTACCCTTCCCACACCAAAATAAGGAAGAGGAACTATTGATGCAGCTTTACAGTTACTAAGAAAATAATTATCAATAGGAAATAAACCCTTGTAGACTATTAAACTGGTTTGCATCCATGTTTCTATTAAGTATAACACCAAACTGGGAAAGAAAAATGAAAGATGATAAAGCTACATTTCCTCCTCTTCCTCTCCTTTACAAAATCACTCCAAACAAGCTCTCCAGTCAGAAAAGTGGCTACTGTTGTCATCAAAAGAAACATTAGCCTCCTTGCAAACCAATAGCAATGTCACGGTTACGAGGCACAATGCTGGAACGCAGTCACTGTTATGTGTATGGTATAAGAATAAGCATGCACACCCTTTAAAAGACCATGAGTTTAACCTATGTAGGAAGAAGATAAAGAGGTCTTTCAGCGTAACACATGGGGGGTTCCCCCCACTACCTGTTTTCATCTAATATCTACAGACTACTCTATTCTCCTTCTCAATCCACTCGGCCCCAGCCCCAGTGACCTCTGCCACCCCGTGACGTATGACTCTGCATCCCAGGACTCATCACCAAATTCTTCCATGTCCTTGGAACACTGACCCTCCAGTTACCGAGATGGTTAAGAGAGTGTTCAGTTGTCTGGTTAATGCCTACATATAGTGAGTGAAGGCTTTCAACCAACCTCAATCAGCACCAAGGACTCCTAACTTCCACCCGCCCATCCTGATTCATCTCTCTTCTCCCCACGCCCTACCTCGCCTTCTCTCCAGAATTTGTTTGTTATAACAAATGCATCACATAATTATCCACACGAAACGGAGGACTCAGGTTTAGTCCCCATTGCAATTCTCTAGGGCTTAGTGACTCACAGTAAGTATTCAATGAAAATTTTGGATACTACCACAGAATCTGGGTACCCACTTCAAATGGAGTTTTGATTATCACAGGAAAATTGAGAGCCATATTTGATGGTTCATGCTGTAGTCACAGAACTCCAGCACTGCAAACTAGAAGGTTATAAGAGCAGGAAAATCAAATGCTAATGTGGAATTTATCTAGAAAAGTGGTTCTGAATCTGTGGGTTGCAACCTCCTTGGGGGTCACATATCAGACATCCTGCATATCAGATACTTAATTCATAGCAGTAGCAAAATTACAGTTATGAAGTAGCAGCAAAATAAATTTATGGCTGGGGTTCACCACAATATGAGGAACTGTAAAAGGGTTGCAGCATTAGGAAGGTTGAGAACCATTGGTAATGAAGAAATAAATGTGTCATGTGTGACTACCATTGTTATCACGTTTAGTATATAAAGTATCTATTAAGACACAATAGACTATGGTTTATATTGTTTAAAAAGTTTCAAGAATAATTTCAGCAAACGATCTGCACCTCTTGGTCCAACAACCCCATTCCCACCCCCACAGCCTGTGCCCCATAATAACCATCATAGCGCCCTTTGTTTCTATGAGTTCCACGCTTCGGATTCTGCAGACAGAATCATTTTAAGTGTTTTTCGTTCTGTTTTTTAGCCATTTATACTTTAATATAATAACTTTAGGGATAAGACACGCTGTTAACTAATAGAATGTCCTTCTTTTATAAGGCTGAATAATGACACATTTTGTGTCAACAGCGTATTTCATTTTCCCATTCTTCTGCTGACTCACTCGTGTTACTTTAATATCTTAATTCTTGTGAAGAATGTTGCAGCCGTGAACGTGGAAATTCAAGGAATTCTTTAATATGGTGACACCAGTCTCTTATCTACCCAGAGGTAGTATGCTGGGCAATGCAGTATAATAGTTGTGTTTTTAATTCTTTCAGGAATGGGTGCATTGTTTCTATACTGGCTGCTTCAAAGCACATTCTCACGAGTGAACGTTGTGTGCTGGTTCCTCTTTCTCTGCATCCCCACACTGTTTTCTTTCTTTTAATAATTGGCACTCTAACAGGTGTGAGGTGATATATTGTGGTTTTGATTTACATTTCCCTGGTGCTTGTGGTATTGAGAAGGCTTCTAATACCTGTCAAATTTTTTCAGATAGCTGCTAGAAGTTTTTCAAGTATCTGTAGTTCTTCTTTTATGAAATGTTAATTAAGTAATTTACCATTTTAGAATTTTATTGTTTTCTGCGGCAAAGATGAGTTGCTCGGATATTTTAATAGTAATCTCTTGTAAATGTAGTCTCAAATATCTCTCACTCTGTGGGTTTTGTTATCTAATTTTGTTTCCCTTGTTGTACCTTTAAATATTGGGGAGAGGAGCAGAGCTGAAGGGATAGCTTGGTATTTAAGAGCCCTGGCTGCTCTTCTAAGGGACCTGGATTCAATTCCCAGAACTCACATGGTGACTTATATCTCCAGTTCTAGATGAACCAATACCATCTTCCGGCCTTCTCAGATACTGTGCATGAACAGGAGTACACATACATATACTCACACGTGCACATAAAACTAGATAAATGAAAGTAAAATACTTTTCATATGCTTCGATATCATTTGTTCATTATTTGCTTTTTGTTGCCTGTTCATTTGAAGGTATAAAAAGTTTATTGTTCAAACCAACCTTGTGTAATCTCCTATGATTGTTTTTACTAGTTTAATACTGTCTTTCATTTTATTATTTAATCTATTTTGAGTTCGTTTCTGGAATCGCCCTCAGCCCTTTGGCTAAGATCAAGTGAGTTCTTTTCTGGAGTGTTTAAACAGCTCATGTGTGACTACCCAATTAAAGAACACTTGTTATTTATGTCACCATATTCAACAAGTACAATGCTTTTCCATCCTCAGTTGGATAATTTCTTAAATTTTTCACAATGAATGGTTAACAAAATGGCTCTGTAAAAAACACGCATGCAGTGTACAAAACTCTAAGTTCACATATGATGTTTTCCAATTAATATCTTTCATACAAAATGAAAGTTTGCTTAACTGAGATATAATTGGCACTGATCTCCTTGGTAAGATCCATGTGTAAATGCCCAATGTTATTTCCAGCCCTGTGTCTGCTGAGATAGTAAGAATCCTCTGAGAACTCCAGCCAGCGCTTTGCCCCTTTCTATTTTCTTGCTCCAAACCCTGTAAGTTTGTTTTTTTAAAAATAAAAGTTGGAGTTGTGTATGAAAATTTACATGAGCTTTTGAAGATATGATAAGCATAACTAGAATTCAAAAACACATTTTAAACCACAAATCTTTTAATATAGAGAAAATAGTGTCAAAATCTAAAAGTACTTCTCTAACTCATAGAAACAACTGTAACAAAAAGTTATACTAATTAGCAAACACAATTTTCTCTAAGAACATCTCACATACAAAGGGGAAGTTCAAGGGGATATAGACATGACTCTACATTTAAGAGTAAATAGTGTTTTGGTAAAGGAACAAAATTTGTTTCACAGAACACATATCAGGCAGCTAACAAACACTTGTAACTGGTTCCAGTGGGTCTGACACTCTTTTGGTAATATCTAGGGGCACCCACAAACACATGTACACGCACACACACACACACACACTCACATGCACTCGCACACATACATCATCACCGTTGTTGTCACCATCATCATCATTTTTTTTCAAAATCTTTTTAAAAGGAAGTTTTATCCATGTTGCAGTCAGAGAAGTACAGCTAACAGTGGGGTGAGCTATGATAAACCACACATTTTATCATGAGCCTATAGAGATTCAAGGGCATGATATGCATTAAAGATTTACTCCAGTGTTACCCAAAATGTTGGTACTCACACATTAGCTATAATCATGATGTTAATTATCTTTGAGTTGAACATTCATAATGTACAAATTTAAATGTTGACAAATTTGGGCATCATGAAAATAGGAAATAGGGAAAGAGCATCATGAGACAGCATTCTGTAGAAATGCCAACTCAAGTCATTGTTATTAGAGATTTGTTAAATGCACATGGCAAAATAGCTCTCCTGAAGGGACAAAATCAGGAGTTAGGGAAGATTCAAAAGGACCAAAAGAACCAAAGCGTCTTTCTTTGTAGTCTTTGTATCAAGATCATGAGAATGTCCTTGGCTCTTCTTATCAGAAGGAACATCACGTAAGGGAGGGGCAGGACTTCCATTGCATCCCACATTCTGAGTGAAAGCCATGTCTGACAGAGAGTACTTGTCACAGAGAATATCTAAATGTATGAATATGCCCAGATCTGTTGGAAGAGCTTGTAACGTGCATGAAGCAATACAATTTCCCAAAAATAAGTATAACTCATTTTTAAAAGTCCAGAGTTTGATTTAGATTGCCAGAATATTTCACAATGTAGATTAAATTGGACATGGTGTTTTGTAAAAAGTGTTAATGAAATTTGTAAACATTTAGTGCAAAGAGGTCACTTGGTGTGAACATGATTTCACAACAGTCACTAACTTCATGCCAATAGTTTCTGTTACCACACTGAAGTCTAGGTGGTACATTAAAGGACAAAATATAATATTTATAATTCACTTGAGGTATAAATTTAACTAATTTTAAATGAGTTTAGTCTAAAAATGATTTAGAGGCTGGAGAGATGGCTCAGAGTTTAATAGCTCATACTGTTCTTGCAGGGGACCCAAGTTCCATCCCTAGAATATGCTTTGCTCAAAACTCCTGGACAAGTTAATAGGCACGTTCATGTACATAAGCGTTCTTATGCATTCTGCATTCCCATAACATATGAAATGAAGCTCTACATGTGTAGTACAATGAAAATCCTGAAATTTGAAAAACTAGCAATGAAACATTTCTCAAAATATTCATCAATGGCAATTCACTTTCATATAGAATTCACTCTGTACATTACTGGTCGTCACAATAAAAATGCCAACACAAACAAGAATAGCTTGATAGAGGGAGATATTAAAACAGTTCCTTGGTGTGCATTAAAAGGAAAAGTATTCTTTTGGAAATTTTTTTTGTTTGGTTGGTTGGTTTTTGTTTTTCGAGACAGGGCTTCTCTGTATAGCCCTGTCCCGAGCTGTATCTCGCCTGCAAGAACACACTCGGACAACCGGATTCTTCTGTGGCAAAGCTTTATTGCTTCATTGTGAGGAAGACCCCGAGCCCCAGAAATGGTGCAGCTTATATATGTCTTAATGTGGCGTGTCTGCACCTGATTGGCTGCTTGCTCATAATTTCAAAAGTACACCCCGGGATGGGTCGTGACTTGGCGCGAATTCACACATTCTTATGAGAACCTCTAAGATGACTTCCCTCGTACTTTAAACCAAGTAGATAAACCACTCAAGGCTACTTAGAACAGAGTTAACAGAGTTCAGGACATTTCTAAACTTGTTAGCAACTATTCAAAGTTGGAGAATCAAGAGTGCTGAGAAATTTAGTTTTATAAATGATGAGTCACAGAATGACACACAAGCGGGCTTTCAGGAGTCTGCCTTCAGACACATGGATCATATGTGTAGAGAGCCTTTATATTCCAGGAGGAGCTCATTTTTAAACACAGTAAAAAACAACAACAACAACAACAACAACAACAAATCTGTCTCATGAATCTGACAACTCCTGTTGCTCTGGTGGCCTTTAGACCAGGCCTCACACTGCTCTCTTCATTCTCAAAAACCAAACATGACCTCCTGTCCTTCTGAAACCAGATCGATGTCATTGCAGGCACAAGGCATCTACTTGCATTTAAACTCAGGCCAGAAGTTCACTGATGTTGAAGCTGCTTTCCCAGTCAGGCCAGTGACAGGAGAAATGAACCTCTTGTTACTTTCCTCTCAGGTTGCCTTTTTTCCTTCCCCACTACCTAAGCTACTTCTCGTATCTCTTAGACTAACACAGGAAGACCATGACAAGAGAGTCCGCAGCAGAGAACTCTGACCGTTGGCAGAGATGTTTTGAGCCAATGTGTTCTTTTTCTTTGTTTTGTTTTCATTGTTGTTGTTGTTGTTGTTTTCTCACTATTGGTCCCAACTACACTGGAACTCTATGTGGACCAGGCAGTCCTCGAACTCACAGAGGTACACTTGCTTCTGTCCCCAGTGCTAGGATTAAGGGTCTCACACTCCTCGCCTGGCTTTTATTTCCTTTTTAAACACGGTTCAGTCATCCCTAGGAATGTTTCACACCTACCGGGCAGATAATGACTCCCTTTGGGATGGATTGCTCAAGTCATCTCACTCTGCCCTAAGGAGCTGGTTCACGGTTGTCTGCCTCCTGCCTTCCAGAAAGCTCTGTGGCTTTGTCATTCTTGTTGCTGCTGTGGGAGTTGGGGTATAAAAGATGTCCCCAGGTCACCTTGCTCTGCTAATGGTTGGTGTCAGATTTGCAGGCCACTGGTTCCCAGCCACAGCTAACTCCTTTTTTCCTTAGGCTACTGAACCAATCCTGTCCCATTGCATTTATTTTTCTGAAGTCTGTATCCCAGACCCTAAAGGAAACCTAACAAGGTGAAGTTGCCCTCAGTACTCTTGAAGAGCGAGGAGGAAGTACTCCACGCTGCCTTAGACCAGCCATCTCCCGAGCTGAGTTCCTTAGGAGCCTGGGGTAGTTACAGGGCCTTACAGCAGCAGAGCCCGGCAGCAGCTTTCGGAATCACTGGTCTCTTCCAAGTTCAGCCTTAATGTAACTAGAGACTCATCTTGAGTCCAGAAACTTCTTTCTTTTGTCATTTGACTTGCTGAAGGTTTAAACAAAACAGACAACAAAAGTGAATGAGAAAGAAAGAAGGAAAAAGGAGGAGGGGAGGGAGAGAGAGAGAGAAGGAAGTCAGGGAAGGAGGGAGAGAGGAGGAACAACCCCCTTCAGCATTTTTATACAGAAGAGCCAAAGAGAATGGTTTTCCTGTGGGTGGTTCTGACTCACTGACATGTAATGTTTGACTTTTAAGCTTAGTGCCTCTTTAGTCGTTCTACCTTTTGTTCTTGCTACACAGTAGAAGTTAATAGAAAAATCACAAAATTGAGGCTTATTATGAGAAAATAGGTGAAAAAGATGACTCCAAATGAATGAAACTGCACAGATATTAAGAAGTGCCTTTACCACAGGTCATATTGATATAAATAATATATATAATTATATATAAGTCTATATTATATATTGTTATCTATGCATATATTATACATATTATATACATATATAATGTAATATTCGTTTGTTTTTTTTTTTTTTAATTTCACATCTGCTTTCTAGGCCGAGACTATGAGAAGGATAAAGTTTGCAATGAACTCGCCATGCTGGGGAAAGATGACTTCAGATCTTTGTAAGTTGCAGTATCTGTGAAGTTCTCTTGGGGACATGATCTTAGACAAACCGAGCTAACATCCACACTGTCTAGAATGCTGAAATGGACTCTGAGATGAGGCAAGACCGTTGGGTCGATGTGGACCAACAAGTCAAGCAGCCAGAGGTCAACTAGAGATGCCAGCTGAGCTATAGTTACCATGGTCTAAGAAACTCTCATGGGTAAATTGAACAATTGAGTTTATAATGGAGAGGCAATACAGGTTTCTTCAGTAAATTAGAACTGACCATTTTAGAACTCTGGAACATACCTATAATAACCTACAGAATATGTTTTTGGGGGAAAGTTCAAAATAGACTCCTGTCTGCTTTGATGGGAACTATAAATCCAGTTTTTACTATTGCATTAGTTAGGGTTTCTACTGCTGTAAAGAAAGACTACAGTCACAGCAACTCTTATAAAAGAAGACATTTAACTTGGTCTGGCTTACAGATTCAGAGGTCTAGTCCACTATCATCATAGCAGGAAACATGGCAGCATGCAGGCAGACATGGTGCAAGGAGCTGAGAGTTTTTCATTAAGATCAGCAGGCAGCAGGAAGTGAACTGGCTTGACCTTCTGAGACCTCAACGGTCACCCCCTAGTGACACACTTCCTCCACCAAACCTACATCAGCTCCAACAAGGTCACACCTCCTAATAATGCTACTCCCTATGGGCCTGGGGGGGGGGGGACATTTTCTTTCAAACCACCACAACTACATACAAGATAATTTTTCATAGAACAAATGCTTTTCATACAACCTCATATTCTCACCTTCAGACACATAAAAAAAGTTAATGTATAAAATATTTTATTTAAAAGTTGAATTGATATCCTATTTTTGGCATGAGTCAAAATGCCAAAAAACAATTCAATTAATATGATCGTGGTTTTTGGTTTTGTTTTTTTTCACCCTCAGATCACTAATCGTGTACAGCAGGAAGTTTTCAAGTAGCACATTTGAGCAGGTCAACCAGCTTGTGAAGGAAGTTGTCTCCTTGACTGAGGAGTGCTGTGCCGAGGGAGCCGACCCCAGCTGCTACGACACCAGGGTAAGTGTGTGTGTGTGTGTGTGTGTGTGTGTGTGTGTGTCTGTGTCTGGGTCTGGGTCTGTGCCTGTCTGTCTGTCTGTCTCTATTGTGGACCATGGATGTTAACTGTCATAGGCCTTTATGTCACATTTTTAGGACACTCTAGATACCAAGCCACCTACTCCCAGTTGGAAGGGAAAATAAAGACTATTATTTTTAGTGCCCATGCTTATTTTAGTGCTGTGTTCCTTTTACTTAGTGCCACAAGTTTCAAAAGAAAATAACTGGCATGAGGTAACTCAATGACTTACTAAATAAATGCTGACAATGAGGGGCGTGTGTCATGTTTAAATCCAGGTTGGACCCCAACAATCTTGTAAAGTTATATTCATAGATTGGTACCTCACCCAATTGTCATCAGAGAGGCTTCGCCTAACAGCTGATGGGAATAGATACAGAGATCCACAGCCACACATCACACAGAGCTTAGGGAAACCTGAACTAGAAGGGGGGATGTACTGTAGGAGCCAGAGGGATGAAGGATACCACAGAAAACCCACAGAATCAACTGACTTGGGCTCATAGGGGCTCACGGAGACTGCGCTGCCAACCAGGGAGCCTGCATGGGACTGACCTAGGCCCTCCGCATGCATGTTATGGTTGTGTAGCTTGGTTGTCTTGTGGAAATCATAAGTGTGAGTGGGGGCTCTCTCTGACCCTTTTGTCTGCTTTTGGGATCCTTTTCCTCCTTCTGGGTTGCCTTATCTAGCCTCAATATGAAGGAAAGTGCATAGTCTTATTATAACCTAATATACCACGTTTGGTTGATATCCCTGGGAAGCCTGCCCTTTTCTGAAGAGAAGAGGAGTATATTGGAGGCAGGGGGGAACTGTGGTCATAATCTAATATATAAGAGAATGAAGAATGAATGAATGAATGAATAAACTCACTTTAAATTTAAACCTCATAAATACAAACTCATTAACCTCTTAAAATAATTTTAACATATGCTATATAGTCTAAAGTGCTGCTTATATCTTTATTACTATTATAGGGTTATGACTAATGGCCACAGAATTATTAAATGTTGGTCTCAAATCATTTGGGTCACTTAAATATTGCTTTACATATAGTTTGTGTGTGTGGATATGTGTGTGTGTGTGTGTGTGTGTGTGTGTGTGTGCGTGTGTGTGTGTGTGTGTGTGTATTTCTAGGTATAAATTAAAAACCATATTTGCATACATGCATGTGTTTGCATGTGTTTTCTCTCCTATAGCTTTTATTTAGAAATTGAATCCCTGAAGGAAGAAGATTAGAGTTCAGTGTCCAGACAGTAAATGATAGAGGTAGAAATAAGTAGGAAAATCTTTACTAATTAGGTCATCAGCACATATACAAATGGGTGGGTGTGGTTTAAAGGCCTCCACAGAAAGATGAGTGTCTGTCAACACCGTTATTGTAATAATGTCTGTGTGCTGACTAGCCTTGCCCATTGGCCGGTATACGTGCTCCCTTTAGCCTCTCTTTCATGTCATTTCTTTTACCACCAACTTCATCAGTAGTCATGGTTTCAAATGACTGAAATGTTCATCCTAGGATAGCTGGAAACAAGAAAAACCCAGAGTAGTCTCTAGGGAAGTTAGTGAAAAGGAAGAAAGAAACTGGTTGAAAAGAGAGGTGATCTTCAAAGAAAACCTAATTCTTAATTTCTGAGTCATGGAAGTTAGGTAGCAGGAGGGACGGCGGGTTGGTTTGAAAGCCCCATTCAGAATGATGCTTTCCCTCACTGTTAGGAAAGGTCTTTAGAAAGATTACCTTCAAAGAATAATTAATGTGTATCCAATTTTACCTTTTCTGACAGAAACACCAAAGTAAGTTTTCCATGGAAATTTCTACTTCCCTTTTCCCTAAGCTGTCTATTCCTTTATACCAGTTCATTTCAAGTATCAAATTTCTCCCCAGTTCTTCCCTATGATTACTTTGGTGGTATTCTGTCCTTGGGCATAAATGAGAGTAGCAGACCTGGGGGAGAGTGGGGGGGGCTGAGGAGATGGCCCAGCGGTTAAGAGCCATCTGGTTGCTCTTCCCGAGGTCCTGAGTCCATTTCCCAGCAACCATGTGGTATCTGATGCCCTCTTTGGCATGCAGGTGTACATACAGGAAGAGCACTCATATACATAAAATACATCCTTAAAAGAAAAAAATCTTAAAAAGGAAAAGAAAAACCTTTAAAAAACAATCTAGGAAATAAGCAGGTGCGGTAGCACATGCCCTTAATCCCAGTGCTAGAGAGTAGCGGAACTGGAGCTATGCACATCAGGGGCTGCTAGTTTCTAGTTCTTGCCAAGGATAAGACCTAAAACTTAAGGGAAGACCGGTTCTCAGTCCCCGTCTTTGACCTGATATACAAACAGCTGTTTTAAATGCTGGATACGTAATGGTGATATAAAGTCACACTGCTGGAACAACAAGCAAGTGTAATTTACAGGAAGCTAAAGCTAGCGATGTGAAGAGGATGCTCATTTAGTGAAGGGAGGAGAGGAGGCCATGGGAGGTCCTCCTTGCTGTGGTCTAACTGCAAAAAAAGTGGGTGAGAGATGAGATGAGAACCACTACCAGAATGTCTCCAAGTGTCCCTCTCCTCAGAGATGCTAGATAAAACCCCTTCACGGAGAAACTCCAGACTATGTGATAAAGGCCAATGGTTACAGCCAAGTAAGTACGGTCTATTTATTTATGAAAGTTGTTCCATGTTCTAGTTTGGAGAGTGTCATTGATTAACATAAACAAGATTCAAATTATTCAGTTTTACATGTTCGTAAGCCATAGTGTGGAAGCTTGACTACTAATGAGAATATGTAAATTAGGAAGTATGTATTATATTGTTCAGAGATTCACAAACACTGTATAAGTTTTCTGGTTTTTCTTTTTGTTTTTGTTTCCCTTTGTCTCATCCAGACTTCAGAGCTGTCTATTAAGTCCTGTGAAAGTGATGCTCCTTTTCCGGTTCACCCTGGAACTCCTGAGTGTTGCACCAAGGAGGGGCTAGAGCGGAAACTCTGCATGGCTGCCCTCAGTCACCAACCGCAGGAATTTCCCACCTATGTGGAACCAACAAATGATGAGATCTGTGAGGCATTCAGGAGGGACCCAAAGGGATTCGCTGACCAGTAAGTGGTCTTTATAAGTCAAACTACAAACTACGGCTCTTCTACACCAACCCAGACGCCTACCACTGGGGAGGCAAAGGCAAAGTCTCACTTACTGAATACCAGAGTAAGACTTTCAAGAACAGGAAGGAAAGAAGCAGGAGAGAGAGCTGGGAGAGAGAGAAAAAGGGGGGGAAGAAGGAGGAGGAGGAGGAAGAGGAGGAGGAGGAGGAGGAGGAGGAGGGGGGGGAGGGGAGAGAAGGGAAGCACAGGCAGACAAATAAATAAGGAAAGAAAGCTCAGCAGGGCAGTGCTGGCGCATACCTTTAATCCCAGCACTTGGGAGGCAGAGGCAGGTGGATTTCTGAGTTCGAGGCCAGCCTGGTCTACAGAGTGAGTTCCAAGACAGCCAGGACTACACAGAGAAACCCTGTCTCGAAAAACCAAAAAATAAAAATAAAAAAATAAAAATAAAAGTAAAAATAAAAGAAAGAAAGCTCATGATAATAAAAACATAATATCTATACACAAAGCTACAAAACAGTAATATTACATAGTGGGAAATTAACCTACCTACTCTCCAAAACTCCCACATACTACCAATAGCATCTCTTTTCATATGACTTATTTTCCAACATCTGGTATTACCTATGATGAGTTGCCTTATGCCACTGATCCTTGCATCACAGAGATGGTGGAAGCAATTTTACTGCTGTGCACATTTTAAAATACAGAAATAAATGTCCCCAACCATTTCTGTACTTCTTTAGCAATAGCTGTGCATGTAACACATAATACCGAATTATTATGCAATGTGGAGCTTTTTATTGTCTAATCTAGTTGAGACACCATGTTACACTCTGATTACGTTCAACTTGGAATGTTATAAAATGGACAGAAATGAAGCTGGGCATGCTGGCATGGGGATTGCTGCAAATTTCAGGCCAGCCAAAGCTAAATGCTGGAACTTCCCCTCAAAACACAAAACAAAACAAAATAAATAAGGACAAAAAATAGGGAGAAAGGCTACTCAAGATGATTAAAAATATCTATGTGCAAAGATACAGGGCAATAAAATTAAATCTATTCATAAATTCATAAATATTGGTTGGCATGTTAATTTTTGTTACTTTTTGGACATTTTGCTCAAGGTTTCAAATATATTTTTATCATTTTTAAAAACCTACCTCATTTTTATGTGTTTGCCAGTGCCTACAGAGACCATCACATCCCCTGAAGCAGGGGTAACAGGTGACTTGGTTCCACCTGACTTGGTTGCTTGGAACTGAACTCAGGTCTGGAAAACCAGGAAGCACTCTTAACCATTGAACCATCTCTCCAGCCCTCAGAATGTCTTTTAGAGCTGCAGGAATGTGTAATATTAAAAAATAAACTGATTATTCTTGTCATGTAAGTTGACTAGATGTAGGAATTATGTAGGATAGCAAATTTAAAAAAGAAAATGCAAGTAAATCCCCTCATTTTATTCAGTGTCGTTATGTCACCAAGAAGCTTACTAAGCAGCTAATATTGGTGGTTCTCTGAGCAAGACAGTTAAGAAAAAAAGAAAAGAAAAACAGATGGTTTCATACTTGAAATAGACATGGGAGTTAAAGAATACATTTTTCAAAATAGATATATTATTGTATGGTTGTCAGTATTATTATTCTTTCTTTAAATTCATAGTTATTTTATGACTAATAGGCTGGGATAACAGCTTTGTAGGTAAAATGCTTTTCGTGTAAGCATAAGGACCTGGGTTCAGATCCCCAGAACTCACATGCTGAAAGAGGGCAAAAGCAGGCAGATCCCTGGGAGATGCTGTCCAGACAGACAGACAGACAGACACACACACACACACACACATACACACACACACACACACACACACACACTAGCACATGCATTCTTTCTTCATTAAAATGCAAAGTTTACAAAATACAAAATAACAAAAGTTGGGTTTTTCTCTCCTAGGTTTCTGTATGAATATTCCAGCAATTACGGACAAGCGCCTCTGCCACTTTTAGTTGCTTACACCAAGAATTATCTCTCTATGGTTGGATCCTGCTGTACTTCTGCAAGCCCAACTGTATGCTTTTTGAAGGAGGTAGGCTTTATTACAGTTCTATATTATTTTTCCTTCCTAAAATGCCATTTCTTTTAAATAAAGGGAGACTTGGCATTCTGTAATTAACAAACGTCTCTAAAATATCTCCATTGCGTTTCGTTGGTTGGAAAAGAGCTGTGCCCTAAGGAGAAAGCAATAAATTACAGTGGCTAGAGATCATCATCATCCCGATGGAAAGCTGGCAAGCAGCTTGCGCATCCCTTTCAGCTGCTTGTGCACATCTATCCCACTGGGTCTGACCATCTAACACTAGTGTCCCTTCTATTTTCTAGAGACTCCAGATGAAGCAGTTGTCACTTCTCACCACGATGTCAAACAGAGTCTGTTCACAATATGCTGCATATGGAAAGGAAAAATCAAGGCTGAGGTAAAGATTCCATACCATCTTCATGGTTAAACGTTTGCTCCTTCACTTTGTATTCCCAACATGCCTCTGAAAGAAGCTGTAGAGTACAGTCTACTAATGAACCACACAAACACTCTCTAGTCTAGGTTTCATTTTCCTTTTACACTAAGAATGTATTTTTTGCAGATATCATATCTATTCAAATACATCACACATATTGCATAATTAACCATGGGTTATACTTGCGTTAGTGTCTAGGGATTTACTCTGAGGGATTAGCTTTTGGTGTGAACAAAGATTGAGTTCCAAAAGATTGCTGCTATTATTTTAATAAGGAAAATTTAGAGATTCCCTAAGTGTTCCTAGAATGGAACATATCTCAACTATAGCATATAAACATAAAATATATCAGTGCTTCAAAATTACACTGTAAAAGTGGGCTCAATGAAAAGTACAATACATCACTCCAAGAAATCCAGGATCATACAGTAAATGGAAAGGCACTCCATGCTTGCTGTTTAAAGACTTAAATCTACTATAATGCAATGCTAGCTAGGTGGGGTAATGCACACCTACAATACCAGCACCTGGAAGACTGAGGAAAGGTGTAGTCTAAGTTCAAGGCTATCTATCCTAGGCTACAGTTGTGAGTTCCAGGCTAGTCTGGGCTACGAAGTAAGACATTGTCTCAAAAAGTTAGTTAGTCAACATTAAAAGTAGTAAATGAAATAAAATGTTGTAGTATTTAAAGCATTCACATAGTCAATCCAACCTCTTATGACATAATGGCACTTTTTTTTTTTTTTTAAGAAAAACATTTTTGTTACTTAGCTATCCATTACCGTAACAAATACCTAAGTTAATCAATACAGAGAAAGGTTTATTTTACCTTACAACTTTTATGGTTTCAGTCTATAGCAAGTTGACTCTGGTAGCACATCAAGGCAGCACATGGTAGTGTAAACTGTCACCTCAAGAAAAAGTGGAGGAGGTTCTATTATGTCCTTTGAAAATCAACTCCAAAAGACCTAAAGACTTCCCAGGAAGGCCCATCTCTCTCGAGGACTGCAGCACCTTCCGGCACAGTCACCTGAGTTCAAAGAGTAAACACATGGACATTTGGAGGACATTCAAATTCCAAAGTTCATCACTGTCTAGAAATTAATAAGTTTTCATAAGGACTCCAGAAGGACAAAACACTCTAAAAAGTGGGGTAGGGGATGAGTATTGAAACAATGACAAAGCAGCAACAAATCAAGTGACTGCGATATTGACATAAAAAGTGATGGACAGATCACTGAACAGAATAGAAGGCCCTGGACTAAACTAGCACATTTGGTCAAATGATTATACAACAGAGCAAAGGCAATTTCTCTAGCAAATAGTGTTAAGAACTAGATATCCACCGCATGCAAAAGAATGAAGCTGAACCCTTACCTGCACCATTAGAATATACTAAAGACCTAAACATAATATCTAGAACTATAAGACTCAGAAGAAACGGGGGGGGGGGGAGTCTTTGAGGCATTGACTTTGACAATGATGCCTTAGATGTGATGCACAAGCAGAAGGAAGGCAAAATCAAAAATAACTATATGAAACTTTAAATGTCTATCCAAAGATATACTCTTCCAGGGGAAGAGACAACTTAGTAGAACACTGGCAAACTATATCTTAAAAGGAGGTAATATTCAGAATACACAAAGCGTTTCTACAGCTCAGTGGCAAAACTGCTGAATTAAAAGTGATCTTATAAAACATCTTAAAAGACGATGAGATGCCACACTAGCATAACACTGGCATCATACACTGCTTTTTGTCTAACATGTATGAAAATTTGGCCAGAAGAGATGCTATGTCTCAGTGCTGAATATTTGAAAATCTATTCTGGGGGTGATTTAATCTGTAATATTATAACTTTATTATAAAGCACAGGCCGCATGGCAGGTATGTTCCATCTATCTGGTGACACTGAATACAACATTATTCCTCTCAGTAGTATGTATATGGTAAAAACCAGGACACTAACAATATGAGTTAGCTAATAAATTCATTTTTAACTTCCAGCCATCTCATAAAACTAGCCCAGAAAGTGCCAACTGCTAACCTGGAGAATGTTCTGCCACTAGCTGAAGACTTTACTGAAATCCTGTCCAGATGCTGTGAGTCTACCTCAGAGGATTGCATGGCCAGAGAGGTAAAGTGGTCCACGTGATCATCGTCACATACTGCACTGAGGACTGGCAACTTCAAGCTGCATTTCCATGTGCATGATTCTAGCATCCTCACTTCATGTGCATGATTCTAGCATCCTCACATGCCTTCACAAACAACAAATACATTCCCCACTCTGTCTCACAGATGCAGAAACAGGTTAATGGAGGTCAGTAATTTGAGACCACTAAACCAGTGACAAAACCCACATACACACAAGGACAAGACTCCCAGATCCCCAAGCCCTGCGTTGTGCAGTGTATCCTTTACTCACACACAGCTAATCTGATTACAGTTTTCAGTACAGTATTTAAATTGAACACAATTTAAAATTCATTTATAACACAAAGTCTTATTAGTACTAACACTATTCAAGCCTGGTAATGTTCTTATACTTTGTCAAATATATTAAAATATATTGTATTTAAAATTTGTAAACAAATTAAAATTTGATAAGTTTTTTTCTACTTTCTCAATTTGCATAATTTTCTCAAGTAGATACAGATTCAGATAATTATATTAGATGAAGATCATTCTCCAAGGTCTTGCTGACATTAGCATAGATCCATTAGCTGTGTACTCTCTCTCCATTACAAACATGCACTTCTGTACTCAGATGCTTTGCTGTAATGATAAACAATGTCCAATAGAATGCCTCTGGATTGTCAGTTGTATGTATCACATCATTGCCTGGGGTGCATCATATCTTATCTTCAAGTATTGCATTGTGTTGGCTTTTCAATATTTAAGCAATGTCATACTTTATAGCATTATAGTTACATATTTTCTTTATCCTAATTATTTTATTAGATATTTTCTTTATTTACATTTCAAATGCTATCCCGAAAGTTCCCTATACCCTCCCCCCTCCCCTGATCCCCTACCCACCCACTCCCACTTCTTGGCGCTGGCATTCCCCTGTGCTAGGTCATATAAAGTTTGTAAGACCAATGTATCCTAATTATTTTAAAGATAAATGGTTCTTTTTTTATTATTATTAACAAAAAGGACTGGTTTTGATATGGAATTTTCATAAATAACACGCACATACTTAGAGGTAAAGTAAGACTTTATGTGATGAACTTTCACATTTTAACAAACTCCCGGGCTGGAGAGATGGCTCAGCGGTTAAGAGCACTGACTGCTCTTCTGAAGATCCTGAGTTCAAATCCCAGCAACCACATGGTGGTTCACAACCTTCAGCAATGGGATCTGGTGCCCTCTTCTGATGTGTCTGAAAACAACTACAGTGTACTTACATATAATAAATAAAACTTTTTAAAAAGATATATGCTAAAACAAACAAACAAACAAACAAACAAACAAAAAACTCCCTTCCCAAATAAATAATTGTTTCTGGCAACATAAATTTCTTTCCTAAGAGCATTCAGGCTGACATGTATAAACATCACATCAGAGCTTAAAAGCCTAAGTTCTATTTTTAGTAAGGCTCACAAGAAAACTAACTGCACAGGTCCACCATTCTCTTTGTAGCTGCCTGAGCACACCATAAAAATCTGTCAAAACTTATCCAAAAAGAATTCTAAGTTTGAAGAGTGCTGTCAAGAAAACACACCCATGAACATTTTTATGTGCACCTACTTCATGCCAGCTGCTGAACTACTTCAATTGCCAGCTATCAAGTTGCCAACCAACAAAGACCTCTGTGGTCAGAGTACCACACAAGCCATGGACCAGTAAGTAGAGTGGTGTGTGGTCTGTTTCTGTTACCCAAGAATTCAGGTCTCTAGAGGGACCCAGACTGGGGGGAAGTAAGCTCTTTCCAAATTTCTTTCTATGGTTTAAGTATTTGGGGGGTTTTGTTGTTGTTGCTGTTGTTGTTTTTTGTGTTGTTTGTTTGTTTGTTTTCGAGACAGGGTTTCTCTGTGTAGCCCTGGCTGACCTGGAACTCACTCTGTAGACCAGGCTGGCCTCAAACTCAGAGATCCACCTGCCTCTGCCTCCCAAGTGTTGGGATTAAAGGCGTGCGCCACCACTGCCCAGCAAGTATTTGTTAACTTGAATTGACTCCGATCTTTAACCTTGGATAGGGAAGAAGAAGCCCATGGTCCCTATGTCCACCTCTGGAGATTAGTGTGCATTAGCAAAAGGGGTTCAGCCTTTCCGACTTAGGTTTTTTCCTTAGCTGAGTTGAAAATGACAACAACACTGCCTTACTTAGTACAGAGGTGGCCCATAAGAAAGGCACCTCGAGCTGGGCATTGGTGGGTCATGCTTTAAATCCCAGCACTTCGGAGGCAGAAGCAGGCAGATTTCTGTGAGTTCAAGACCAGCCTGGTCTACAGAGCAAGTTCTAGAACAGCCAAAGTTACACAGAAAAACCCTGTCTTGAACCAAAAGGAGGAGGAGGAGGGAGAGGAGGGAAAGGAGGAGAGGAGGAAAGAAGAGGGAAGAGGAGGGAGGGGGAGGAGGAGGAGGAGGAGGAGGAGGAGAAAAGAAGACAGACAGAAGAAAGAAGGAAGGAAGGAAGGAAGGAAGGAAGGAAGGAAGGAAGGAAGGAGGGAGAGAGAGAGACAGAGAGACAGAGAGACAGAGAGACAGAGAGACAGAGGAGAAAGAAAGAATCCTAGAAGGTCAACAAAAATGTTTTATAAAATAAAATGTCCCATACGCATAATATGCACACACACACACACACACACACACACACACACACACACCACATAGCATGGCAATATGCATTATGATATACCCATACTGTATTCTAATCACAAATGAAAAATAAAAAAGTAAATGTTTATCAACTTTTTGGAGAATAACCATTTGATAACATATAAAACATCAAATTTAGAGTGTTCTTTCCTTAACATTATTGATATTCACTGCCATCTAAAAAGAGATTAAATAGAAAGAAATGGTGAGGCTTCTTGTTATCTCATCTAAATAAAACTAATCTAAATCTGTATTATGACTATCTTCACACTCATATGACTTACACGCAAGCTGAAAGGGGAGATTAGAAGGTCAGTTGTCTAGGCAAGAAAGCAGAACTTTGGCAGAACTAAAAGTATTTTTTATAAATAATGATTGAACTGATAAATTCCTACGCAGCAACTAGATAAGCAAAAATGAAGGGATGTATTATGCTCACATAAAGGACTTCCATATATCTCAAAGTAATATGCTATACTTTTATATTTTCTGTCATGTACATAGATACTACAGCTATTAACCAAAGCATTAATAAAACGTTTTCATGAAAATATTATCTAATCTAAAGTCAGTTGACAGGGAGTTGGTTTTATTTAAATTATGTCTTAATTAAGTTGTACAAACAACAGTAATGGACTCAGCAGGTCACATTTATATATTTACTCATATACATGCATATATGATACAATAATTATTAAAGACAAAGATGCCATAAACTTAAGAGAGAGTCGAGGGAACATGGGAGGGGTTTCAGGGAAGAGAAGGAGGGGGAAAGTATGTAATTATATTTTAAATAAAATAAAAATAAATTAACAAAAAAACAGAAAGCCAGGTACAAATACGCCAATAGATGCCTGCAATCCTAGCACTTGGGAGATGGAGGCAGGAAGTGAAGCAGGAAGGTCACAGGATGAAGGATCCATTGGCCATACTGAGTAACAGAAGAACTGGGCAAAACAACAGGGCAATCAGAAACAAGGTGTCATTCTGCCTCTGTAGACCAGAAGCAAAGTATCATTCTGATTTTTGGATCCCAGACACACCTTGAAAAACATTCTCTCCTCTTCTACCTGACACCAGGTATACATTTGAACTAAGCAGAAGGACCCAAGTTCCAGAAGTGTTCCTCAGCAAAGTTCTGGAGCCAACCCTGAAAACCCTTAGGGAGTGCTGTGACACTCAGGATTCTGTTACTTGTTTCAACACTCAGGTATGCCTGGCTAAGTTCCTATATCAATAACATAGGCTAAATTGGCAGAATGAAGTTTGTGGATCAAACCTGTTCCACTGCCTACTTTTTTATGTCCTGCAAGCTAACAAGGAAAGCATGGTGTCTTAGTGAGGGTTTCTATTCCTGCACAAACATCATGACCAAGAAGCAAGTTGGGGAGGAAAGGGTTTATTCAGCTTACATTTTCATACT
>NC_034602.1:78114465-78135488 GCF_900095145.1 Mus pahari | reverse complement strand
CCCCAAGCCTCTGAATAAAGTGTTTCAACAACAACAACAGAAATCTCAGAGTCATTATTCTGGGGTGGAAAACCCAGTGTTATAGTACAGGGTGTGTCATGAACAATGGGTGAACAAACAACTAGAACAGAGCCACAGAATGTAAATTACAAGTGATCTGTGGAGACTCGATTCAAAACGGCAACAGGAGCATGTGGTTGGTCAGTATTCAAACCCCTGGAGCTACCTGCTGATTGTTTCTGACAAGACCCAAGGTTTCATGGTGGTCTGATGCCAACCCTCGGTAGCATGTGTTCCTTGCTAACTGGAAATAAAAACACCAATTATCAGTAACATGCTAAAACAGTTATCTTTCTTAATTAAAGAGGTAGCATTTCACTGTAAGTGGATTATTATTTCACAATAAAATAATTGGCCATCAAAATGAAAGACATGGTGTTGGGTTCTTGGGAGAAGAAGAAAAAAATCTCAAAAATAGATTATGCCATTTTTCCATTTTGTTCAATAAATTTCCATTTTTTCAATCAGTTGGAATATAGTATTCAAGTAAACACACATTTGTACAAAAAGAACTTCTTAAAGAACCGCAGAATAGGATGTCTGTGTCCCCCATGACATCTCCCTTAGTATGTGAAAGCCTTATGCTTGGAAATGGTCTTCCACCTAAGCCCTTATTGCTACTGGTCTGGGAGCAAGTTTCTTGGAGAAAGCAATAAACCAAACTAAGTGGACCACTATGAAGGTGAAGTGGAACCAAGGTCGTAAACGGCTCAAGCTGGAAAACAGCAAAAGGTGTCAGGTCCTATCACCATCTCGTGAGACACCTGGGGACCAGGGCCAAAGGATTCCAAACCCTGTTCAGTGTATCTGTACAGCGAGTCCCAAGGTCGGCAAACTGAGGCACAAAAATGAGAGAGCACAACACTGAAATCAAGTCCAGTGAAGAACACATTTTAAAGGGAGCTTGAACTTTCATATTTGAGAAAGGTGAAAAGTCAGGAAAGGCAGACAAGCACACCACATAGGTGGAAATGATGCACTTCCAAAGGGGGGAACAGACAGCTTTCAAGTTCAGCGGCAATTTCTGTTTGCTTGCATGGCTTTGGATGGGGCATAGATTTCAATTCTAACCCCCCAACACGGCTCACTCAAACTCCATTCCACAAATAGGATTTCCTAAAATAGCTGTCATTTTGCTTAAACAATATCCCTACAATAATTCTAGCTTAATCTTACAGATAATTTTTTTTTCAGATTGGCAGAACGGCTAAGGACAAAAACACCCAACGCCTCTCCGGCAGAGCTGAAAGACATTGTGGAGAAACACTCGGACTTCGCCTCTAAGTGCTGCTCTATAAACTCCCCTCCTCTATACTGCAACTCACAGGTAGGAAAGATCAGGGCTAGAGTAGCCCCAAATTCCAGTGTTCCGTCTCTATTCTGAATGTACCCGAAGTGTCCAATGTGACAGGCTTTCCTGAGTGGTAGTGGCCTTGCTGGTTGTCTCAGCAAAGAAAGAGAAACAGTTTCCAGTTGTCCTCTCTAAGAAGCAAAGGGGGGTGTCTGCAAAACATAGAAGTGTTACAAGCTGTAAGAAATGAGGTTTGTTTTTTTCTTTGTTGGTTGGGGGTGGGTCCTTTGGTTGCTGTTGTGCACTCTGGGGCCTGGCCAAATGGGGTGGGTGCGGGGTCCTGGGTAGAGAACTGTTCTGGGGGTCAGGGGGAGTCACAAAGGGTTTAGATGTGCTAGAAGAAAAGGCTGAGAGGAGTCACCAGGAAGAACATGGCGGACTCTGGGTCAGCATCAAGAGGCTTAATTCCAAGGGGGATGGTTAAGGGCTGGCGAAGTCCTCACAAAGAGACCCCAGGTTTCCCTGTGTGCTTTTGGTTTTGTTCTGGTATGTTTTTTCTCTTGTTTATTCTTTTTAGTTTGTTTTAATTTGTTTTTTGTTTTTTGTTTTGTTTTGTTTTTTTAAGAGAAAGAAAGAGAAAAGAGGAAGGGAGCAAGGGAGGGAGGGAGGGAGGGAAAGAGAGAAAGAGAGAGAGAGAGAGAGAGAGAGAGAGAGAGAGAGAGAGAGAGAGAGAGAGAGAGAGAGAGAGAGAGAGAGAAAGTATAACATCACACCACAAAATGAAATTAGCTGTGTAGAGACGCAGGGAGGCTCTGAGAGGAGTTGGAGATAGGGGAAACAATATAATCAAATATATGAAAAAAATTAATAAATATTTTAGAAAGAGAGAGAAGATTTGTGACTTCAGGGAACATGAGGAGCACAGGAAATAAGAATAACTTGCAAATGTCAGAGGCCACCTAACATGGTGCACATAGCACTTTAGGTGAGTTTATGTCAAGTGTGTGTGTGTGTGTGTGTGTGTGTGTGTGTGTGTGTGTAGATAGCACATATACATACATACATACATACCAAAAGGTAGATAGATAGAGACACATAGAGAAAATGGGATCACCAATATCTTGTATTTTGACAATAAAAGGCTACATTTAATTTGTTTTAGTAAAGTAATAAAATGGCCACATAAGAATTATTTTATAAAGAGTTTTAATGTTAAAATGACAATCATTGTTAAATATGAACATTTCTCTTAAACACTATCAATTGGCTCTCATTCTTCCTTTGTCCTGTCCTCTTCTATCTTTCCTTGAAACACATCTATCACCACAGCTTCTGCAACATTACTTTTGAACTTTGTACAAGAAATGACCTTGTCCCTAGTGTTTCCCTGTCTACTGCTACTAAGGTGTCTTGGTTGTCTTCTACAGGCCGAGGTGTGAAGCTATACTGTGTGTTCTCTCTCTCTCTCTCTCTCTCTCTCTCTCTCTCTCTCTCTCTCTCTCTCTCCCCACTGAGATGTGTCACCTCACTGATGTTAGACCTGAGCTGCACTGACTTCCAAGATATTGAGGGATTATATTTGTATCTCAGTCATCAAATCAATACCTGCCTTACTCCACCAGATGTGTATCAGTCATTGTCAGAACACAGGAATCCCATTTGTTTAATTTCTCATTGTACCTACTATTCTTCAATAGCCATTTAGAATAAACTAAAAGTCAGAGCAATACTGCATTCCTCTTTGATCTTAATTGAAGAGATGGTGGTTCTGAGACCTTTGTTGTTGTCCACTCCATTTCTGGACCTTGGGGAGAATCATTCAGAAAAACACATTTGCCTCATGGAGTCAGAAATCTGATGCTATTGACAAGAGTTGTTCACCAAACTCTAGCAAACAGAAACAACTGCCAATGGCCAAATGGGAGCTGGGCTGACAGATTCAGTGATGTTTGCTCTCCACCTGCTCTCTCGGTGGGTACTCTACACGGAATACCCACTTCAGGTTAATATGTTTCTCAGTAAAGATTTTACCATATGTCAAACAGTATCAAAAGCTCTCTATGAAAAATATTTATAGAATAATCTAAAGCAACTTATTTACCTTAAAATACATATTGTAAATGGACTAAAGGAAGCAGATCACACATGGTTCAGGAAACCGTGAGTTTGTTTTGTTTTGTTTTGTTTTAAATTAGATTCCTGTTTCTTTTCTTCAGGCCATTGTCAGAGTTTTCAGCTCTAATTTAGCTAGTCATAGCAAAAGTCAAGTGTTGGTACCAAAAGAACATTACTGACTAAAACTCCAAACTTACTAAAATATTTATAACAAAGACCACCAATGGGTTGGTAGTACTCACTCTAAATTCCAACAACCTCCCTTCCTTCAATAAGACCCCATTTCCTTTTAGCTGAATCTGTCCAACTTATTAAAAAAAAAAAAAGCTGTTTTTCTTTATATCAGAACTAATAAATATGATAATTTGGACACTGATTTAGAATTTTCTTTCTCCCCTTTCCTATTATTTTCTTGGCTGAACAGTGTGTCCTCCAATTCCCCAGGCCATCTTGGAATTACTCAATTCTTGTGTCAGGACTGTTGGTGTGACTCTGCGGGTAGTGGTGTGGTGTCACCTGACCTTACTGCTGCCAAGCCAGGCACACCAATGGTCCTTCCTGCTAAACCTGACAGACAGCTTTCAGTCTCCTCAGTCTCCTCTGGGAAACACGTGGTACCCACAGTGATCACTCCCTCTTTGAAATGATGTATTGTGCTTTTGTGTGTGCATCTGTGTGATCTGGTGTCCATGGGGACATATGTGCATTGTGATTAGGCTAGGCTGTATGGTTAACAAATTCCACGGGTTCTCCCATTCGCACCTCCCCAGAGCTGGGATTTCAAGTGCACCCCCACACCCAGCTTTGTATGTAGCTTCTGGGAACCAAACCCAAGCCTGTGTGCTTATGAGACAAGCACTTGCCTCCCTGGGCTGTCTGCCCAGCCCCTTAATATACTTTCTATAGCACCCGTGTTGGCGTTTTCTACTGTTATTCTATGATCTTCCTTTCTTGTTCTGTTTCATATTTTCATCGTCCTCTACTCACTCCTTAATTTCCATTTTGCACAGTTTGTCTTTGATGATCAAATCTGTGGCACAACATTTTCCTGAGTGTTCTCCACTATATGAGTGACATTAATATCCAAATATCCACCTTTAGCCTCCACCTTGCCCCTCTGCAGCAAGCTCTGTACACAACCGTTTGTGGTCATCTCTTCTAATCACATGGTTGCTTATACCACAATAAAGTAATACACAGCATGACCAGAGTCCCTTCACCTAAAACCTTCTGTGTTTCACATACTCATGATTTATATCAGCATTGTTTATCTATTGCTTCCAAATGAAAACTTAGTGATACTTAATTTCTCTGCTTCTAATCATTTCAAATCAAAGCCCACATCCTGCCAACGCTGCCTTCCAGATATTTGTCAGTCCCCATCCTATATTTTTCAACACTCACGTTTCTAGTTTCCTGTAGTCTGTCCCTGGATTGTATCCTCCCAACTCATGTCCCAACTCGAGTCTGACTCAATTGTCTCGCATAGAATCCCAGCCTTACACTGAGGTTACAATGACCTCTAAAAATTCACAAGATGGTTAACACATGCCTCCAGCGGCTCTTCGCTGTCTCCATATCAAACCCTGATCTTATTTTCTTTGATTTTTTTTCAATCAAGGGTATTGATCCCTGATATTCTCACCAAGCTGACCTCCCATGACTGTCTCTGTGGCTCCTTTCCTACGTTCCTGGACCTCTTTCCATCTTCCAAACCTTAAACTTGCTCTCTCACCCTCCCCATTGTATGCAGATGACTAACCCAACTGCTGTTTCTTTCACTAGCCTTTAAGGTTCAGCATAGAATAAACTCCTCTAGGACTCTGTGAGCACAAAGCAAGGGCTTCTGCTATCTGTTCTGCGTATTCGCTAATTAGCACTTATTAGAGTCTACATTTCTCATCAGACCGCAAGCTGGGGGGGGGGGAGCACAAAGCTATACAAATATGAAGCATAGCTAATGAAAGTCGTAATGAAAAATTGCATTTGGGCAAGAATCTTAGTCTCTGACAAGGTTCAAAAGGCAGTGCACCTTCTGTGTGAGCCAATAACCTCTGAGTAAAATGTTTACTAAGCTGCAAAATATTGTTTCGTCAACAGATTGATGCAGAAATGATAGACACCCTGCAGGCCTGATCAGGGCATGCGCACTATCTTGGGTAAGTACAGTTAAGACACATCACCAAAGAGTCTAGAGTTTTATCACATATTTTGGAAATCATAGAAAAGGATACAAACTTTACCCCACTTACCTTCCTATTTATTATCCATTCCAGTTCATTTTCAATTGGCCGTATTAAACCTTGAGGGAACCTTATGTGCTTGCAGAGTACACAGATTCTGACATATTTCAGATTCTCATTCTCTGGTCCCCAGCCTAGTACAACCATCCATTACAATGGCATTATGTAGGATAATGACACCATACATGTCATGGGAGGGAACCCTGGTGCACATGGAAAGGAAAAACTGTTTAAAGATGGGGCTATCAAGCATGAAAATCCACAGCAGAGTTCTTCAGTTCCAGAACCATGTGCTTCCTTCAGATGTTATGCTTCTGATCACTTAAAGGTGACCAATGAGGGGACTAGAGAGATGGCTCAGCGGTTGAGAGCACTGACTCCTCTTCCAGAGATCCTGAGTTCAATTCCCAACAACCACATGGAGGCTCACAACTATCTATGATGTGACCTGATGCCCCCTTCTAGAACACTTAAAAAATAAACAAAAAAAAATTTTTTTAAGTGACCAATGAAGATATTTAGTCTCCAATCCTTTATCTGGATATAACCTGGTGGACTCCCACAAGTTGCTCTTTGACCTCCACACAAATACATAATGGCCCGTGAACTCCCCATATACACTAAATAAATAAGTATATTTTGAAAAGAAAGAAAAGTAAGCAACAGTAAACTGATATATGTCAAGATATTTTCTTGTAACCTAAAAACTTTAAGAAATATGTTAATGCTAAGTAAATCAAGAGATAAACTCATTTAACATTGCACAACACTAAAGAAAAGTCTAAAATACTGATTTTTCTGGTTGATAGTAATTATCTTCATCTTCTATAGATTTTTTTTTGTATGTCATTTCTCCTCAGCATTTTTCTTTAACCTTTAAATAATCGTTTAATTTCTGCACCATCCAATTCTTGGACCTTTGAAGCACATTTTGATCACCCGAATAGAAACTAAAAAATCATTTTCACGTCTTCCTGAGTTTCTACAAAATGCACGGAATGTTTTGAATCTGGAATGAAGAACTACTAACAGGAAATTGCACAGGAATGATCTTGTCGCTCTGACAAAGAATTATACCCTACTCAACAAGACTTTAAGGTGGAGGTATCATGTCAGAATACGATGCTACAGCCCAAGCCTCTCTATCAAGTTTCAAACAATACCTAATTCACCGTGATTCTTGGACTCCGGGAAAGATTCTGTGGTACTTTTCAGTAACTGTGGAGCTATCTTACTAACTGGAACCTGCCCCGAAATGACTGAGCCCTGCCCTAGCCACCCTGTACCCACTATGATACTCAGTGATACCAGATGAAATGTTGAGTACTTCCCCCTAAACAGACCAGTCTTATCTTAAATGGAAAGATATTTGTTTTTTCTCTGCACATTTTGACACCCAACACTGTTAAAGTAACATTGGCTGGTCATGTCATTCTTTTTCAGTGAAAGCCGAGTAGTCTGTCCTTAGAGACTTGAGTACAAGCTGCATCCTTTGGTCTCTAGGTGTTCTCATCCCTAGGTGCACCTCTCATTTATCTCTTATACAATCAGCAGACACATTCTATTTTATACTTTAAAGTGTTGTCCTAGCTGGGGTTGTCATCTTGACAACCCTTCTTAGGTGAGGCTTCAAGTCCCCAAACTGATGTTCTATTGGGGGGGGGGGGGGTAAATTTTAAAAAGGCCGGGCATTTTTTTTTTTTTTTTGGAAAACTTAAATTAGTGTTCCCTGGGATGCCAAGATAAAAGAGTTTCTCTACCCTATAAGTAAAAGATATTTTAGATACTAGAATCACACCTTGCACCATGTGAATTTTTTATATACAAAAAAACCAAGCCAAACAAAACAAAACAAAAACCCAAACAACCCAACATCAATAACAACAACAAACCAAAAAAACAAACAAAAAACAAACAAACAAGCAAAACCCCAACCGTCTCATCATACCAAATGGTTACTAAAGTAACAAAACAAAACTGAACTACTACTACCTTAGTTCCATGACCAGGGACATTAGTGTCTAGCTTTCCATAATTGTCACAAAATACCCAAGATAATCATCTTATTAAAGGAGAAGGGTCATTTCATCTCACTATTTGAGGTATTCTGTCCCATAAGCTTCATGTAGGCCGGCCTGCTGCCTTTAGGCCTCTGCACAGGTGGCAGATGGCAGCAGTGGGAAATGTGTGGTACAGCAAATTGACACCTCATTGTCAGGAATCAAAGGGAGAAAAGGTAAGAAGAAATGCCTAGTGCTCTATACTCCTCTTTAAGGACACTGATCTGCAGTGACCTAAGGACCTCTGACTGCACTTCTCCCCTCCAAGGCCAATATCTATCTGATACCCCACTCCGGGACCTGTCTTAGTCAGGGTTACTATTGCTGTGATGAAACACCATGACTACAAGTAAGTTGGGGAAGAAAGGGTTTATCCAGCTTACACTTCCATATTGTAGACCACACTGATGGAATCCAGGGCAGAAATGAAACAGAGCAGGAACCTAGAGTCAGGAGCCGATGCAGAGCCCACAGAGGGTGCTGCTTACTGGCTTGCTCCTCGTGGCTTGCTCAACCTGCTTTCTTATAGAATCCAGGCCCTCCCAGCCCAGGGGTCACTTCATCCACAGGGGACTAGAGATTCCTACCAATCACTAATTAAGAAAATGGCCCCCAGGCTTGTCTACATTTTATCGTATGAAGGCATCTTCTTTATTGAGGTTCCCTCCTCTCAGAAGACTTCAGCTTGTGGCAAGTTTGCATAAAACTATCCAGCATAGGACCACATGACCACCGTGGGAAGGTCAAAACCCAATCTACACCAAGGGCTATTATCTGCTTTTTCTCTGACAGTAATTATTCCCATAGAGTAGACAGTCACAGAGGCTTCACTGGGTTATGAACTATGCACTTTGGCATAGCGTTTTTGTTTGTTTGTTTGTTTTTTTGCTCTGGGTATTGGGAACTTCTTACTCAAATGGGATACACGGAATATATGGGTCACACAGACAGTTTTATCTTTACCATAAACATAAAAAATAATATATTTTTGCCTAACATGCATCTGATGTTCCTCTTACGCACCAGTTATTCCCATTTTTCTCACAGACCACTTGAACTGGACCATTTGAACTGGACCACTCTAGAAAATTGCCACTGATAACAAAATCAAGCAAACACCACGGAGATGGCCTTCCAAGAAGATGACCAAGATAATTCCATTTTTCCTAGCTACAATGTTTTTGAAGAATTATAAAAAATAAATAAATAAATAAATTGAAATATGGTGCAAACTCTAATTATGATGCAGAATGATGCTGATCTTCAGAACAGTTGTTGTTTCATCCCACACAGTGCTAGCTACTGGGCTAGCCAGCCACACAAGCCAAGCTTCCCACTAGACTCCTGCTGTTTCTCTCAAAGTCTCCCAACCCTAGCATCAACTCTCCAATCCCCAGCGGGCTCAACTCTGTTCCTGGACTGTTTTTCAGACTTCATAGGTACCACTGAGGAAAAGTTAGCCTGCTTGCTAACAAAGAGTCTGGCATCTCTCATTTCTTAAAAGCAAAATACCTCCTGAGACCCCCCCCCCCACCAGCTGTGAACCACAGCAAGCAGTAAATGCTGCAGTGTCTATCTGCCTTGCAAATGAAAAGGCTCTTCAACCTGAGTGGAGAAGGGAGGCTTGGGAGTTTTGTTTGCTTTGTTTCGGTTTGGATTTGTACTTTTGCTAATGACTCCTGAGAACAACTTAGCAAGTAGTTTCTGGAATACCACAAATTTTCAGCTGAGCTTCATTTATTATGTACTTAAAATATGCATGAATTTCTATGAGTTCTTTACTCCAAGAAAAAGGACATGCCCTGATTCTATATTCTTCCTGGGAGACAGGTATCTACTTTTGGGATAAAGATATCTGTGAAGCTAATAAAGGCCAGGAAAACCTTCTCTATATAGAGTTAATTGCAGTAGGGAATACTTCGTGGTAGGTATAGTTACACAGTAAATATGAAATGTATTGTATGGCATACACAATCAAAATTAAATTAAGCACAAGCAACTCTGTCACTCTCCAAGATTCTAGGTCCAAAATGAGAATTTCATTCATCACACCAAGTGAAGTACCTCCACACTGACACATCTGTAGCCTCTGTGGTAGAAAGTGTATCCCAGCTTTGTAGGATACAAAGGTTCTAAAATGAGAATGTAACTTCAAATGGAGATGTTCTTTAGATGGCACGATGTCAACATCCAACCGTCACCTACATAGTTAGGCAGCATTTCAGACTTTTGAAAAATTGTCTTTCACAAAACCATGGTCTTACTAAAGTTTCAAGTAACTCCACTAATAGAACATTGATAAAATATGAGAGCATAGACTCCAAAAATAACTAGATCACAAGGTCAGAGAAAGCACAAAGCAGGACAATTAGACCCCACTGATTAACACCGCATAAAGGATCAGTGGCTTATTTGAAAGACAGAGTGTTTTTTTCGCATCATAAATGTTTTTATTTTTTAGAGTGAATAACAATATTCCTTTTTTTTTTTTTTTTTTTGCAGATACCACATTTTATTTATTCCTTGATGGACATTTGAACATTTATTAATTATTTGATGTATTTACATTTCAAATATTGTCCCCCTTCCTGGTCCCCCCTCCATGAATCTTTCACCCAATCCCCTCTCCCCTCTGCCTCTAAGAGGATGCCCCCACCCATCTACCTACTCCCACCTCAACCCTTTTTGCATCCCCCTTCTCTGGGGCATCAAGCCTCCACAGGACCAAGTGCATTCCCTCCCACGGATGCCAGATGAGGCAGTCCTCTGCTACATATGTTGTGGGAGTCATGGACCCCCCCCCCATGTGTACTCTGATTGGTTGTTTAGTCCATAGGAGCTCTGAGGGGTCTGGTTAGTTGATTCTGTTGTTTTTCCTATGGGGTTGCAATCCTCTTCAGCTCTTTCAGTCCTTCCCCTAACTCTACCATTGGAGTCCCCAGGCTCAGTCCAATAGTTGGCTGTGAGTATCTGCATCTGTCTTAGTCAGGTGCTGGCAGAGGCTCTCAGAGGACAGCCATACCAGGCTCCTGTCTGCAAGCAAATCTTGGTATCAGCTGGTCTAACTGATGGTCTGCTTGTAGAAGAATGTAAATTGATCCATTTTTATCTTTTTGTCCAAAGCTCAAGTCCAAGTGGATCAAGGACTTCAACATAAAACCAGATACACTAAATCTAATAGAAGAGAAAGTGGGAAATAGTCCGGAACACATTGGCACAGGAAGGATTTCCTTAATAGAACATCAATAGTTCGGGCTATAAGATCAACAATTGACAAATGAGACCTCATGAAACAGAAACCTTCTGTAAGGCAAAGGACACTGTCAATAGGATGAAACAGCAACCTATAGATTGGGAAAAGATCTTTACTAACCCTATATCCAATAAAGGGATGATATCCAAAATATACAAAGAATTGAAGAAGTTAGATTACAAAAAAAAACAAAAAACAAATAACACTATTAAAAATGGGGTATGCAACAAAACAAAAAATTCTCAACAGAGGAATCTGGAATGACTGAGAAACACTTAAATGTTCAACATCCTTAGTTATCAGGGAAATGCAAATTAAAATGACTCTGAGAGTCCACCTTACACCAATCAGAATTGCTAAGATCAAAAACTCAGGTAACAGAATATGCTGGTGAGGATGTGGAGAAAGGAACACTCCTCCATTGTTGGTGGGATTGAAAGCTGGTACAAGTGCTTTGGAAATGAACCTGGCTGTTCCTTAGAAAATTAGAAACAGTTCTACCTGAAGACCCAGCTATACAACTCCTGGTCATATACCCAAAAGATGCCTCAATATATCACAAGGACACATGCTCCCCTATGTTCATAACACCCTTAGTTATAATAGCCAGAAGCTGGAAACAACTCAGATATTCCTTAATAGAAGAATGGATACAGAAAATGTGGTACATTTACACAATGGAATACTACTCAGCTATTAAAAACAAGGACATCATGAATTTTTCAGGCAAATACATGGAAGTAGAAAATATCATCCTGGGTGAGGTAACCCAGACCTAAAAGGACATATATGGTATGTACTCACTGACAAGTGTATATTAGCCCAAAAGCTCAGAATATTCACAGTATAACTCACAGACCTTATGAAGCTTAACAAGAAGGATGGACAAAGTGTGGATGCTTCCATCCCACTTAGAAGGGGGTAGAAAAATATTACAGGAGGCAGAGGGATAGAGGACTGGGTAAGATAGGGGGAGGGGGGAAGGAAGGTAGGATCAAGTATGGGAAGAGACAGGAGAGAAGTCCAGAGTGCCTGGAAAATGAATAGAAATATGCAGCAGTGAGGAACAGGTGATTGGGGTGGGGTGGGGGTAGACACTAGAAAGTCCCAGGCACCAGGAATGCAAGAAGATCCCAGGACCCAGTGAGGAAGACATTAGCCAAAATGCCAAACAGTAGGGAAATAGAAGCTGAAGAGACCATATCCAGAGGTTAGGCAAGGCCCCCAGTTGAAGGATGGGGCCACCCACTCATCTCAAAATATTTAACCCAAAAATGTTCCTCTCTAAAAGGAAATGCAGGACGAAAATGGAACAGACACTGAAAGAAAGGGCATCCAGAGACCACCCAATTTTGGGATCCATTCCATGCAGAGACACCAAACTCCAACACTACTGAAGGACAGATTCTTGAATCAAATTTGTTTCAGAAATATACCTCTCCTCTGGAGAACCATCATTTACTGTATGTAAGTCATCATTTCCCAGATGTATTCATCTACTAGATAGAGCCTTTGTGTGACTACTCCCAGAGTCACTGCTCTGTTGATTTAGAGGAAATCATGCCCTGGTCTTAGATGAGAAATTGCACTCACAAATCATTTCGGAACTACTGCAAACTGTTCCAATTTAATCAGGTATTTTTATGCTTGATCAGGTAGAACTGAATACTTCTGTTACGAAGTAGCCAATACAATTTACAAAGCGAACTGAAGTGGGGTCTTCCTTAGTGTCATTGAGCTCATGTTTGAAGTTTTCTTATATTAAGAAGCACTGACTCAAATGGCCCATCATTTAGGATGGGTTTTAGATATTACACTCATCGTTGTGTCCTTGATGCTCCACTTCCTGTGAAGCGGTTGTCTTTTGATAGGATAACTCCTCACTGGCATCCAACAGTAAGAGATGGTTCTCTGCTTCATCTACTGTCGACCAGAGATGATTCCCCTGGGTAATCTGATTTACATAAGCTCTCAATAACTTCAGGCATCAACTTTATCTGAGTCTTCACTATCAGAAGGGAAACAACTCTATTGGGTTTCTAAGAATGACATACTTTGTACCAGGGTTTTTCTAGGCAGTGATAGAGGATATATTTGTCTTAAGGTATTGACTTACCCTATTGGGGAGCTGGTAAGTCTGCCATCCAGAGGGCAGGCTGACAGTGTAGACACATCAGGGTAAAATGTCTGTGCTACAGACTTGAGGTAGAATCCTTTCTTGCCTGGAAACTTCTGTTCCATCGTTTAAGGGCTGCAATGAATTGTATGTTCATCTCCTTTAAGTTGGCTGATGGTAAATGTTAATCACACTACGGCACCTATGTTCACCTTTCACCAAACTCTCACTAAAACCTGCTCAGGCTGATGGGTAAAATTCACCTAGTTCACAAGCTTTATGTTGTTGTCATCTGCAGAGTTTATAATCGTTTACACTGCAGTACTAATTTGCCATGCATTCTGGATGCTTAGATCATCACACAGGTGGTTCTCACACGTGACTTTAATGGCCTTTAAAGCTCTCCACAAGGATTGGTTTATTATTATCATCTTAGGATGAAATTCTTCAGGAGCAAGGTTCCCTATTCTGGATATTTAGATTTTTAAATCACAAAGAAAGCTTTTCATGTCTGTTAATTCAAGGGCAATAATCCCATGTAACACAATAATTTGATTGGATTTGACATTTATCTATTTCTATTGGGAAAGAAATGGGGAGAAGGAACCAAGGGGGTTTGGAGGTTGCTTGTTAGGTTTCTGGTCCCTCTTTACAGAGTCCTGCCTGAAGCAGAGCTCTGCCTCACATTAGAATCATGTGGAGAATTATGAAATGCAAAATGATTTTTCTAAAGTGTCCCCTCAGAGAGGCAAATTTGATCAGGCTTGAGTAAGAACCCACTGTGCCACCATATATTAGCCAAACTAAAAATGATGGAAATCCCTGAGAGCAGCCGGTTCATCGCTCTCACCTGTTGACTGAGTGGCTGACTGACCATACTCAGCACTGAGGAGCAGAAGCAGCTCAGCCTCTCCTCTTCTGCCAGTCCTCTTGCCCTGCAGCTGCTGCTGCATTGTCAAGGTTTGTCCCTAATGACAGACTGACACTTTCATTACATTCATTACAAAGCTTTCCCAGCCATGGGTAATCAAATAAAAATATTCTCTTCTCCAAAGGCTATTTCCTTCTTGTTTATTCTTTCCCAAGATTGAAAAAAAAAAAAAAAATCTTGTTCCCATTAGAAAAGGACCTGATTAGAACTGTTCTTTCTACCACTTACTACTCCGATAGCCTAACAGCAGTGCTCCTTCCTTCCTTCCTCCTTCCCTCCCTCCCTCCCTCCCTCCCTCCCTTCTTTCCTTCTTTTCCTTTCTCTTTTTCTTCTTTCTTTTGGTTGTGAGCCATCTCTCCAGCCCAAGAGCTCCTACTTTCACAACCTAAGTTTACTAGCAAGTATCTACTAACTGTCTATAGATCAGAGGGAGGGGTTTTTATATTCTTTTGTAGCCTATCAGAAAGCTTTTTAAGGTATAAATTAAGGGCCTGGCCCTACATCTTCAACATCGGAAGAATGGACTGTAGTATACACATTGTATGCTGTACTATTAAGAGTCAGAACTCGCCCAGTTCAAATGAAACCCTTTGCTTCCACCCTGTGGATGACATGTCTACATGCAGTTACTACAGAAAAGGGATTCTGAAATGTCTTTTACATTATTCTAAAATCTACTCATTTAATAAATTACTGTACAAAGAATTCTACTGTACTAATTTGTTGATTCTCTCCTGTCCTCTCCCCCCACTTTCCTTGTCCTGCCCGGTAACCTCCACCCCACTAGCCTCCTTCAGCTCTCATGTCTTATGTCGGCTGTTCTGCCCAGCTCCCCAAGAACTAGTGCTTCCTTCTCACTGTTCCCTTTTCAGTTTCATGTCTGCACCCATATTCACACATATCTCAGCTGCTTCAGTGTTGACTGTTTTACTAAGATCTGTTTTAACATATATATCTATATATGGTGTGTATTTGTATTCATACATATATAACACATATATACATGTTAAAATAGATTTTTTTTCTTTTTTTTTTCTGGTTTTTCGAGACCTGGAACTCAATCTATAGACCAGGCTGGCCTCAAATTCAGAAATCTGCCCTCTTCTGCCTCCCAAGTGCATGCGGCTCCACTGCCCAGCCACCACTGCGCAGCTAAAATCTTAATTAAGATCTTAATAAAATAGTCAGCACTGAACCATCTGAAAATATTTTGCATTGTAACTGTTTATTGTCAGTTTGACTATTTACACATAAACCAAACCAATGTGACCAAAGCTAACAGTTTACAAATGTATTAAGTTTCATACTAGCCATGATGTACAGAAATACCCTTTCACGAGTTCCCTTTCTGTGCCTTTACTTCCTGTGGTAAATAATGGGCTTCAAAAAATTCATCAAGAAAGTTTCTGAAGACAAACTCAGTTTTTTCACTTACTTCCTGTTTCTAAAACTCTTCAATTTTTTAAAAAAATTATTTATTTATTTTTATTAGATATTTTCTTTATTTACATTTCAAATGTTATTCCCCTTTCCTAGTTTCCCCTTCAAAATCCCCTTTCCCCTCCTCCTTGATCACCAACCCACCGAATCCTGCTTCCTGGCCCTGGCAGTCTCCTGTACTGGGGCATAGAACCTTCACAGGACCAAGAGCCTCCCATTGATGACCGACTAGGCCATCCTCTGCTATATATGCAACTAGAGCAATGAGTCCCACCATGTGTTTTCTTTGGTTGGTGGTTTAGTCCCTGGGATCTCTATGGGTACTGATTGGTTCATATTGTTGTTCCTCCTATGGGTCTATAAATCCCTTCATCTCCTTGGGTTCTTCCTCAAAACCCTTCATTGGGGACCCTGTGCTCCGTCCAATGGATGGCTGTGAGCATCTATTTGTATGTTTGTCTGACACTGGCAGAGCCTCTTAGGAGACAGCTATATCAGGCTCCTGTCAGCAAGCTCTTGTTGGCTTCCACAATAGTGTCTGGGTTTGGTGGTTGTATATCGATGGATCCCAGGTGGGGCAGTTTCTGGATGGTCATTCCTTCAGTCTCTGCTTCACACTTTGTGTCTGTAACTCCTTCTATGGGTATTTTGTTCCCCCTTCTAAGAAGGATCGAAGTATCCCCACTTTAGCAGCCTTATTTATAATAGCCTGAAGCTGGAAAGAACCCAGATGTCCCTCAACAGAGGGAGGGATACAGAAACTGTGGTACATTTACACAATGGAATACTACTCAGCTATTAAAAACCATGACTTCATGTCATTTGCAGGCAAATGGATAGAACTAGAAAATATCATCCTGAGTGAGGTAACCCAATCACAAAAGAGCACACATGTTATGCACTCACTGATAAGTGGATACTAGCCCAAAAGCTCAGAATACCCAAGACACCATTCACAGATCGCATGAAGCTCAAGAATTAAGAAGACCAAAGTGTGGGTGCTTCAGTCTGTCTTAGAAGGGGGAACGAAATACTCACAGGAGCAAATGCAGAGAAAAATTGTGGAGCAGAAACTGAAGGAAAGACCATCCAGAGACTGATCCACCTGAGAATCCATCCCATATACAGTCACCAAATGCAGACACTATTGTGGATGCCAAGAAGTGCAAGCTGACAGGAGCCTGATGTAGCTGTCTCCTGGGAGGCTCTACCAGAGTCTGACAGATACAAAGGAGAATGCTTGAAGCCAACCATTGAACTGATCACGGGTTCCCAAAATGGAGGAGTTAGAGAAAGGACTGAAGGAGCTTAAGGGGTTTGCAACCCCATAGGAAGAACAGCAATATCTCCCAGAGTCTAAACCACCAACCAAGAAGTATTCACGGAGGGGCCCATGGTTCCAGTGGTATATATAGTAGAGGATGGCCTTGTCAGGCATCAATGGGAGAAGAGGCCCTTGGTCCTGTGATGGCTTGATGTCCCAGTGTAGGGGAATGTGAGGGTGGGGAGGTGGGAATGGGTGGGTGGGTGGGTGGGGGCAGGAAGAGAGGGGATGGTATAAGGGGTTTCTGGGGTGGGGTGGGGAATCAGGAAAGTGGACAACATTTGAAATGTAAATAAAATAAATAAAATATCCAATAAAAAGTTACTACTGAAAGAATATCAATGCTTTGCTTTTTAAAAAGATTTATTTATTTATGTACACAGTATCTGTCTGCATATATGCCTGCATGTCAGAAGAGGATGCCAGATCTCATTATAGATGTTGGTGAACCACCATGTCGTTGCTGGGAATTGAACTTAGGACGCTGGAAGGGCAGTCAGTGTTCTCAACCTCTAAGCCATCTCTCTAGCCCAATGCTTTTTATAGGCTTCATTGCTTGTATTTTATAGTACTTTCCAACCCGTGACCTCATCTAATATTCATCCTAATTACCCAGAGATAACCCAGCTCCTATCACATGAATTTCCAGGAAATTATGTTATCCATGAGATAATACTCTAACAGCAGCATGTGCTAGTGAACAGTGAAGACTGACCTAAGAGGACATTCAGCACTGCCCTTGAATCAGAAAAGTGCTTAGCTGTCAGAAGCCATCTAGAAAAGGCCAAAGGTATGCAGGCAAGTTTTCTGGAGATGGCTCACCATTGTGCATGGTCTGTGAAGGGTGAGCTCTAAGTCTGCAAGGTCCTTAGGGACTTCATCCCAGGATTGCTTCTCGCTGCTGATAATGACTTTCCTGTTACTATTACATAGCCTACTGATTCTGGGGCAGCAGACCACCTTATTGGGCAATTTTCCTGCATATCAACATGAAGATGACTCTATAGAATTTTTGACTTGATTCAAATAATTTTACAAAGAAAATTTAAGGAGATGGTTTCAGTTGTCTTGCCCAAAAATGGAATAAAGTTAGAATCAAGAACAGAATGTGCCTCCTCCTCATAAAATAGTAAAGGCTGCACAGTAAGGAGTATGTGAGCTTTCACAATTGCATTAAGAAGAGAAACAAGGGGCTGAAGAGAGATGGCTCGGCCGTTAAGAGCACTGACTGCTCTTCCGAAGGTCCTGAGTACAAATCCCAGCAACCACATGGTGGCTCACAACCATCTGTAATGGTATCTAATGCCCTCTTCTGGTGTGTTTGAAGATAGCTACAGTGTACTTACATATAACAATAAATAAATCTTTAAAAAAGAAAAAAGAAAAGAAAGAAGAAGAGAAACAGGCTTGAGACAGTTTTATGATCAAGGAAAAACATTCATTCTAGATCAGGCTCAAGGATGAAGCTGTGGATCTCCATGTCCTCCTGGGTCAGCCGATTTGGACCACAAGGGCAAAGGGAGCATAGACAATAAGCAGGGGTTTTGGAAGCCCTATGAATATGTATGGTGAACGACTACACCAGGATCAGCAATCAGTAGGCAGATCAACTCTACATGGGGTAATTCAAAGCGTATAAGTTGGGAGACTGAGAGTAGGAGCATCCAGGAGGAGCAAAGCCATTGGCTGGGGATATGAGACTTACCGCCCCTGGAATGCCTCCTTAGCATTGGGAAGTATTTCAGGAATCTCGAGTGCTGGCCAAACAGGTTTTACAGGAGAAAGGAAATTGATCCTGTAGTCTATTTGAAGCTACATGACATTCCTCAGGTAAAGACTTATGTGGGGACTTAGAATTCCCCAGACAAGGTCAGAGAAGGAGAAGCCCTGCTAATGAAAGGAGTCTCCCATATTGTACCAAGCCCAGAGGCTATCAGGCCATGGTGGATTTCGACCTTAATTAGCAGAGTTTTCCCTCAGAAGCCACAGGTGTGTACTGTGATAAAGTCATATGAAACTGTTGCTCTAAACTTATAATGAGCTTATAGAATGAAATGCTGCTTTGAACTTACCGTGGACATCCTTCAGTAACTCCCCTATTATGTAACATTTTATCTGAGGTAAGTTTTCCTTACTTAGAGAACTTTTTGTCTAAAAATTATAAAAAGCTGAAAGCAATAATAAAATTTGTTGTAGCCATTTCCACTCCGTCTGGTGTGCATGTTGTCTGTGTGTGTCTATGTGTGCGCTTGCATTCTCCCTTTCTTCCTCTTCTGTTTTCTCTGACTCATGAAGAGTTAAGGGCTTTCAAGCCTCTTGCCTGGCCAGGGAAGGGCTCTTGAGTCAGAAAGAAAGAGACCTAGCAATTAAGCCTTTTTTTTTTTTTTTTTCTTCTTTCTTAATCTGCTTTGAACAGCAGGAGTTAATCACCAAAAAGGCGGCTTTATGCCTTAGAATAGGAAAAAAAGGTAAGGAAAGAGATGATTTATCAAGAGTAAGCTACTTTGCTCCAGCAATCACAACTTTTGCCACCATAACCACCAACACGCTCATCACTCTCTGCCTCAGTCTACCTAGATGTAACTGTGTTGTGGATCTGTTTTATCATCTTGCCACCCTGAAAGAGCAGTTTAAGACAATAATAATTATGATCCGTTAAATGCAATAGCAAACAAAAGCAGACAAATCTGAGGGTGACTAGGCCCTCATGACTGCTATAGTGGCAATCACAGTGTGACCAGCTGAAGCCTTTTTAACCACTATTCCATTCACATGTTCAGCCCTTAGGCCGAAAAGAATCAAGTAGCTGAGACTGGAATACATAAGCCCCCCCCCCATGGTGGTCTCTCCCCATAGCAGCCTCAGTCACTTCACCTATTGGTTGATGGTTCCCAGTGTGAGCTTCCTACTGCAGTTTTCCTTTCTAATTGAGTTTCAGATGTCAGATTTCATTCTTACCATCTCTCTTCTATTCACCCAGTAAGTCCAAAGACTCATCCTAGTCAAGGGTCGGAGAAACTGGCTGTGCATTTTGATAAGTCAAATACAAAACGTTTGCAGTGTTCCAGTGGTAGCACGTATGCAGTGTGCAATTGAGGTTTGGTCTGCCGTCTATTGTAATGCTATGTGAGAGCCCTCAAGACCCTGAGTCTGCAAGTAAACTCAAATGACCCTGCCTCCAAGTTATTTCTGATTGGTAAATAAAGATGCCAACAGCCAAGAGCTGGGCAGAAGAGACATGGGTGGGGTTGAGGGGTTTGGGCTGGAGGATCAGAGGAAAACCATGAGAAGAAGGTGGAGGAGGAAGGAGAAGCTGCCATGGGTTAGACGAACCATAAAAATATGGCCCTGAGGGCTAGCCAATCAGAGTTCAGAGTGGCACAGATAAAACATAGTAAGTAGTAAGCAATAACTCAGGGTTATCTATAGGAACGTAGATTCTAATAGCTTAGAATGGAGATAGCTGCCCTGTTCTTGTGCTGATTAAGTCTTATTGAAAATATAAAAGTTGTGTGTGCCTCTTATCTGGGAACTAAATGATCAAGGCTGTGTAGAAACCCCAGGTCAGGATTAAAAATTTCTACAACAGTGTGTCCATTAATTCTTGAAGTAAGTAGTGCCAGTATCCTCAGATGTTAGATGAAGACACTGGACTAGAAGGGAGCTAATTGTCCCTAGGAAGGTTAATTGCTAGGAAACACACTCACACACACAAAACAGTAGAAGGATGTGTTGGGGTTTCTTACTAGAGTATAATAAGCATAAGTTCTATACGTGCTCTCCCAACAGTGAACATGAAACTGGTGGCTGGAAATGCACAGACAACTTTGCGCAGTGTTTTGACCTCCACTACAACTTTAAGTTAAAAGCTTCTCAAGGAAACGAGATGCAGCAAGGCAGAATGCAAATCTTTAAACATTTCTAGTCAGCGTTTACCAGGCTTAGCCCTAAGTAGTATACTGGCTTCCACTGTGCTTCTGCAGGCAGACATAAACCAGGGGGAGGATAGAGAATGAACAGTGTGGGCAAGTGGAGAATCACTGAGAGTGAAATGGGGGGGGGGGGAACTGGCCCACCTCAGTTTCCAGACCTGAGTATTGCAGCAAGCTCTTTAGGGTGAAATGGTCCTCTCTTCCCTCTCTCCTTTCTCCCCTCTCCTCCCCTCCCCTCTCCCCTCTCCCCTCTCCCCT
>NC_034602.1:78080079-78114257 GCF_900095145.1 Mus pahari | reverse complement strand
TCTCCCTCTCCTCCCTCTCCCTCTCCCTCTGCTGTTCAGTCAGCTCCAGGGCATTCACCTTGCTGTCTGTCCCAGGAGTCCATCAGCTGTCCTGTCCCTCCTGCATCTCACCAGCCAAGTCAGTTCTGGTGACTTTTCTACTTGGGTTGCTGAATCTCTGGACAATAAAAGCGATGCCTCCTTCATTGGTCTCTCACCACAAGTTGTTTGCTTTACCGTTTTCTTAACTATCATGATGGATGGGAACATGACCTATCACAGAAATAAAATAAATCACACAGTCATCATCTACTCGATCTGGAAAATCTACCTGGACAAACAGGAAGGAGGAAAATAGTGGCTTCCATGGATCGCCACTTCCAGCTCTGGACTCCTCCTTATACTGTTGGCAATCCTACTTTTACACAATCTTTCCTTAAGGGCTCTAAGGCTCTGATTCATGATCATGGTGCCCCAGATTCATCTTATACTGCAGATCTTGTCAATACATTTGTGTTACGACATTTGATGTGTTTAACTTCCAAATTTGGTCTAATAATTTAAAGTCGTTTAAATTTATTGTTCTCTTTCACAGAAATTTTTGCTTCTGGAAAAAAACAAAACAAAAACATGGGCTGGAAGAAGAAGCCATTTTATAAGCTTTTGATGTGCACAGATGGGAGAAAGTATTATAGACTAGGAAACTCTCCCAAAGTCTAGCTCCCTAGAAATGCACAAGTCCTTTCTATTCAGCCAACCATGTTGGCATCATTCCCACCTTACAAAGCTCTTGTCTTAAACAGAATTGTTTCAAGCATTTTCCAAGGCGGTGCCTTTGAAAATGTCAGTTCATAGAAATATATAAACAAATGAGAAACAAGTACTTTCCTAAGCTGCTTTGTGACAAAAATGGTGAGGGTGAGACTCAAAATATCTAGCAATTGGAATGGCATCTGTGCTCACTAATCAGAATAGGACATTGTTGGGTAAAGAGACATGATGGCCACCAGCAACTGGCCCAGTCACGGGGAGGGTATATGCCTGAACACTGCCTTGTACTTGAGAAACAGAACAGATGAGAAAGCTGGGGAAATCCTTGGAGAAAAGAAGACAGAACCAAAGTGGGAGGGTCTCTTGCATGTCACTCACTTGGGAAGTTCCTAGGTTAGCACTTATCTTTAGAGTCTAAGGTTTTGACTATAACAAAGCATTTCTAAGGCTGGTGACATAGCTTAAACACACTTGAAATCAAACAACAGCTTCCTAAGCAGCTCTTTAAAATTTACTTCCCATATCGACCATCTAGGAAATAGTTCAGAAAATAAGCTTAAATGCCATAAAATTCACCCAATTAAAACAAATCGCCAGGTTAACAATCAAGGTAGGTAATCTTATCCTAGAAGGTAAAACTAATTTTAATCTATACCATTTTCTAAACTACCTTAGCAAACTCGTAGTTTGCTGTCATTTGTAAGTTCCCAACTATGCAGTTAGAAGCTAAGTCAACAGCCACAGGCGAGGATCACTTGAGTTATTTCTGTGTAAACAACAGAAATTTCACTGTGTGATCAGGCTTCAGCTACTGGCTCAAAAAGCCCCAGTAATCGTGAAAGAGGTTAGTGTCTTTGATTAGGTTTGATTTGGTTTAAATAAATGCATGACTCTCATTCATTGGCCAGTCCTGAGTCAGTTTTTAATGGCACAATTGCATTGCAATACGTTTCTAGGGGTCTTGATCAAACACAATGGGCAAGTTCCTGGCAGGTGAGAATGCTTTAAACTATACTGTTTAAATGTGAACAGTACTGTTGCCACAATTTCAGGAGAATGCCACTTACAAAAAGAGATCCCACAGCTCCTTCCATTTCGTGTTTCCCTGAAACACAACTATGAATCTAAGATGTGCTATGATCTAAATACTAGTATAAAAAGAAATACCAATTGTCTCGACACTGTGTCTGTGACAGTGCTCACTCCAGTCTCTGCGGTATGGGCAATGACGTGGCTGGGTTAGTGGGTAGAAGGGAGGTCTCTCAATGTGCCCACAGCAACAGCCATATCCACTTGAAATCCCCCAGTTTCACACCACGGGACACAAGCTCATCATCACCACCTTTCACAAATTTGAGTCCCAGGGAAGACAAAATTAATTAATTGGTTGATTAATTAAATATGCCACCTGTAAATTCCAGTCTCTAAACTTGTAAGTTTAACCTTCTCTGTTCACTGCTATGAAATACAGTGCGCTAGTCACTCCCGGTCAAAAGGGGGTTTGAGCACGCCTGCCGTTCTAGTGCGGAATTTAACAAATTAGAAATAGGGTTCAGCTTTCATGCTCCACGCTTCTCAACAAGAGACTCCTCCTTCCATCCTGTACATAAACCTTAAAGGACACAGGTGATGGAGAGACTTTCAGAAGCGGGTACTTTCATCCGTACCCACATAATTAAATCAATAAGTTATTTTCTTTTAAACTCAAGCACGGCCAGGCCTAAATCAGCTAGCTCCTCTGTTTTAAGTGAGGGTTTGGGGTAAAGGTTATCTCTTTTCCCCACTGCCCACCCAGCCTCTGTTTAAGGTTTCTTCACCCTCGTTACAGAAGGAGCTTGAGTTTCTATTTGCACGATGTGGGTAGAACAAAACAAAAAGAGACTTCCGAGCCAATGACTGTTCTCATGATTTACAGTTCATTTTACTCCCAAAATAGAAAGATCACCTCGGCACCACCTCAGGCAGCAATTGTGTCTCTTGAAATTAAAGGAAAAGAATTATATCTCATAAGTGCCTAAGTGGAACCTTAGCACGTGACCCATTCCTACATTAAATGTAGCCACACAAGAAAGGCCCCAGCTCTGGGCAACACTAGGAAGTCTATGCCATCCTTCCTCTAGCCCAAACTCTCCCAATGCATCCAGACATCCTTTGTTGAGAAGTGCCCGTCAAGAGTCCATTTGTTCTCCTTCCACTTTAGCAGACAGAAATCCAGGCACACTTCCAGCCCCTGCACAGGCTTCCTCTTCCATGTAGACTTCATTGCTACTGGACAACATTAGCTACCAAGGTGACCAGAAGGTACTTGTGGGGGCCTGTAGTCAGGGGCCTGTAGACAGTCTATAGATGTGTCAGTCAAGGTTGACACATCTTTAAGTCCTCATGGAACTAGGAATCGTTGGAACTGAGAAAAGAAACGGACAAGCCATTAACTGAAGACTGACTCATGTTCTCTTATGAAGTGGCTGGTAAGATACCAAGGCATCTAAAGGCAGTTGTAAACCCCAACCGTCTGAGTTAGATCTCTGCAGCATACATGGTGAAGATCCCAAACCAACTCTCAAAAGTTGTACTTGACCTATACATACACACAGAGTGCGGAAAGACAGAGAACATTTTTTAGTGTGCAGAAGTATCTATGAACTTTAAATTAAACTTGGATTTCCAGGTTGTTGTCATTGAATATTTGCCAAGTAAGGAAGATGTAAATATCTGGATAGATGCTATGTGGGCCTGCTTTTGTGTTCATATACTTCTTTTGTGTTCTTAGACTTCTTATGCAGGAGCAGGTTCAGGGCTGGGTCAGGGCTGTAGTTTAGAGATACTGAAACAGATAAAGTACATGACTGGCCCTCTCACTACAAACAAATATAAAGCCCTAAGCACCCATCCAAAGAGATTTATTGGGGAGAGGGGGCTGTACCATTAGGGACAAGGCTTGAGTAGCATAGACAGGTCATAGATTCAATCCTTACTATTGCAGGAAAGAAGGGAGGAAGGGAGGGAGGGAGGGAGGGAGGGAGGGGAGAATGAAGGAAGGAAATGAGCAAAATAGATTTAACAAATATGCAAATTACACCCAGACTTTTTATGAGTTGTCTTAAAACAAGTTGATAGGTGGCTTTCTCCAAAATGAAGTCCCCAAAACATAAAAAATATTTAGAAGAAAGTGACATGATAAAAACATGATAAACTTGGACCTGGAGTCTCTCTCTCTCTTTAAAGTATTTTAATTTCAGTTACATCCATATGTGTTAGGGAGTACAACATGTACAGAAGAGTGTGGGTGCCTGAGAAGGTCACAAAAGGATTTCAGATCTGCAGCAGCTACAGCTACAGGCACTGGTGAGCCTTCTAATGTGGATGCTCTTAACCAATGAGCCATTTCTTCAGCTCTACACTGAAGGATCCCTGTCTCTCTTCTCCTCAAGTTTAGAATATTTCTTATTGGGGGTGGCAAGATGGCTCAGTGGGTAAGAGGACTGACTGCTCTTCCGAAGGTCCTAAGTTCAAATCCCAGCAACCACATGGTGACTCACAACCACCTGTAATGAGATCTGATGCCCTCTTCTGGTGGGTATGAAGTCAGCTACAGTGTACTTATGTATAGTAATAAATAAATCTTTGGACCAGAGCAAGCAGAGACTGAACTGAGCGAGCAGAGTTGACCGGAGCAAGCGGCTCCAACTGGAGCGAGCAGTGGTCCTAAAAATTCAATTCCCAACAACCACACGAAGGCTTACAACCACCTGTACAGCTACAGTGTACTCACATACACAAAATAAATAAATACATCTTTAAAAAAAAAAGAATATTTCTTATTGACTTAGTACAAACTATATGTTAAATGTAGTATTTAAATATATTGACTCTTAATTACATTCAGAAGTCATTCAACATCATGGCTATCACCACGGTACAGATGAGGTAACTTCAGTTTTAGAAAAATAAATGATGTGAAACTGTCTTTAAAAAAAAAAAAACAATTTTTTATTGGGCTGGAGACATTACTTAGACGTTAAATTCTGAGGCCCACAACCAAAACCTTATTTGTATGAATTCAGTGAAAATTTCATACAGTGTGTTTTGATCACGATTACCATCCCCCCATCCCTCCTCCGAATTCTTCCTCCAGGCTACACCCTTACCACCCTCAACCTCCTCTCCTTCTCTTTTTGAAACAGGAGTCCAACTTGTGTTGCCTATATAATCCTGAGTATGAGGTCACTGACTGGAACACAGTAGGCCTACTTGGAGCCACACCCTCAAAACTGATTCTTTCCAACCCCTGAAACCATCAATTGTCCTAGTGTCTCTGGGACCCTACACTCGCTAGCTGATTGCTTTGATCTCATGAAGGTTGTTCCTAGGCAACCACAGCTGCTATGAATTAATGTGTATAGCAGTTGTGTTTAATCCAGAAAATCACGTTTTTGCTCCAGCCTTCCCTGACCTCTGGCTCTTGTGATGTTTTTGCCTCCTCTTCTGAAATGGTCTCTGAGCCTTAGGGATGGGGGTTGTGATGTAGACAGCCTGTTTGTGGCTTAGCACTCCACTGACACATGTCCTCTGCTCTTTGACCAGTTGTGAGTTTCTGCATTACCCACCAACCGTTGCACGAGAAAGCTTCTCTGGTGATGTATAAGAACTGAACAAATACATGAGCAGAGAAAGACATTTAGAGCGCAGTTTGATTCAGTGTCCATTTAGTAGATGATATACGAGTAGGCTCACCCACAGCCCTCAGCTCTCGATCAGATGGCTAGTGCATGTTTAAAGTACAGGCATGTTTCCTCCTATGGAGCAGGCCTTAAGTCCAATCAGAAAGTAGTTGGTTGCCCCCACCCCAAACATCCATGCCACTATTGCACCATGCACATATGCTGCTATATTGTCATCGTTGTAGTTCACAGCTGCGTGAAACTGTCATTGCTCCCCCTCCCTACCCACTAACATGAAAGCCAGCTACCAGGGAGGAAGTTTCCTGATCGACACCAGCATGATTTTTCCATATCCTGTAACCAATATCTGTAGGTCTTCAGCAATAATCTGACTATCAGGTGTTAGAATGGAGTTGTGTGAGGGGAATTCTGAGTGCTTGTGGGAAAACTCCAAGAAAACAAGGCAAGAGTCTTGGGACCTCAGTTTCTTCAAAGCTCAGAATTGTTCCTGGAATATGTCTTCATACCCCTCCCAGGTACAGTGTATACGAGTGAGTTTAGATTATTCATTACAACCAGCTCTTGGTGTTTATTTGCTTCTATGGGGAAACACGTTTTTACTGCTTGTAGCATTTCCTTGTGATTATATATTCAGGTGATCTTTCTTAACCCTCACGGTATAAATTGTCTGAAGCTGTGAATGGCTATTGCATGAGACTTTGGTCCACCTCATTTTTGGGCTCAATTCTTCCAGGATCCACCACCCATTGGAGCTCTAAACATTCTGATAAGCAATAGACTGTACTGTATCTGGGCTTCCTACGACACCTCTGACCAAACACAAAGGCAAGTATTCCCATACCTGGCACTAAGCTTTTTGTTTGGCAACCAATGGCTTCTGAGATGAGCATTCCCTGTGTCGAATAAGCTCATAAAACAATAGGTTTCCTTTCGACTTTTTGCAAACACCCTAGTGTAAGTTACCTCTTCCCCAACCCTACCTCCCATTTCTCTCCCCACTTCACCTTCTTTCCTTATTATTTCCTATTTCCTCCTTCAGGTCACTTTTGCTGTATTAGCCCTAGCCTCTACCCTTAAGATTTCTCCTCCTCCCCATCAGTCATCCCTTTCTACTTTCCTGAATTCTACAGGCATTCCATATTACAGACATATTACAACGATCCTATGCCTAGATGTGCATATGAATGAGCCTGTGAGGACTGTCTGCTGTTTTCCACTTGAAACCACCATGAGGGAAGGAAGTTGGATTATCACAGACTCAGCCCTGGGGTCAGAACAACTGGGGAACAGCTTCTAAAGGTCTATCTGGCAGTTGGAGAAGTTTAGAACTGATAAAATCACAAAAGATCATCTGACTAATGGAGAGAAATAGGATATACCCTTGGAGTGGATAACAATATAAAATATTGATTCTGTTCAAATGTATCTGTAAGTTGAATGCAATTCCTATTTACATTCCTAATGAATTTTTCTGAGCCCCTCAAATCCTTATTTGAAAATACATGTAAAAAACACAAAGTCTACAACAAATCAAGCCTAAGAGATCAATACATAGGAATGTTCATAACCAGATGTTATAGAGCACATAATTCAAAAGCATACAAATAATAGGTAGCATAAATAATACACAAACAAATACATGGAACAGACTAGAAAACAAAAAATATATGAAAGCATATAATGCTGTTATGATGGTACTGGATGCCACTTAAAATGTTGATTCTTTTTTATAGTTGGTAGATTACATACTATGCTAAGTATATAAATAAATTGAAATCTTGTAAAGGAACCCATAAAGCTCCGTGACAAAGCTGTCCCCTAGCATACGCAAGCCCTTAACTGAAAGGTCTAGGAGTGGAATCCAGGAACACCGTTTTGGGGCTGCTCTGAGAGAGCTGCAGAGAGTCCCCAAGGGTGGTTACAATTGCCTTGACATTGGCCATAGCATTTTGTGGCTCTCAGATCACGTCTTAAAAGGCTGCTAAGAAAAGTTTCCCCTTCCTCTCTCTCTTGATCAGTGAGTGAGGCTGCTCTGGGCATGCTCTGCATGGAATCGAAAGCTGATATGATGAAGCCCATCATTATACAAGAGGGCGGGACTGTGTCCTCTTCTGGTATAATAATTTTGATGAGATTCCTAGAATACTGCCCATTTGTTTGTAGCTGGGAAAGGGGAGAAGCCTCAAGCACGCGCTCATGTTGCTGGAATTCTTGCCTCCCGAGAGGAGGGGAGGGGCAATAATAAGAAGGTGGGGGATATATGGAAAGAAAGAGAAGGAGGATGGGAGGGAGAGAGGGAGGGAGGGAGGGAAGGATGGACAGACAGAAGAAAGGAAGGAAGGAAGGAAGGAAGGAAGGAAGGAAGGAAGGAAGGAAGGAGAGAAAAGAAAAGGCAAAGAAAAAAGACAGCACAATGCATGCCAAAAAGATTGCAGATAAATTGAAAATTTAAAAAATAAGCACTCATGAGAAAAATATCTCTGTGACATGTATGGGAGAACACCTACTTAAAAATCCAGATAAGTTTTATTATATAAAAACTAAAGTGCTCTTTCCAACAAAGGATGATAAAGAATAAAGCTACAGAGAAATGCATATCTGGAGAATACCTGACAATACTAAAAATGGGGAAGCATTTCATATCAGACTGAGGAAAAACAAAAACAGATCAGAGGAGAAAAGATGGTTGAGTCCCATCAGCAGTGAGGGGACAGAAACACAGCTCCACACTGCCACCTTCAGTAACTTGAGGGGTTCTAGACTTTGAGGGACCTTGGACTGGCTTTTACACTGAGAAGGATTTTGGTAGTAGCAGACTTGGTGATTTTATTAAATACACTTTAATATAGGCTTGAGCACAAGGTTTAGGAGTAAGGGATGTTCAAGGGGAGAGAAGACCCACCTGAGAGCCTGCAGGAGCGTGGGCTGCTATGAGAGGGAAAGTAAGACACACCAAAGAGTGCGTGTGGAGTCCTCAAGAGAGCCCAGTTGACTTAAGCATCTACCTAGGAGTCCATGGCCCTCAGATCACACCTTAAAGAGCTGCTAAGAAAACTTCCCCCCTTTCTCTCTGGCTTCACAAGGGAGATAAGCGAGGTTGCTCTGGGTATGTTTAGGGTGAAGTCATAATCTGATAAGGAGGTCCTAGCAAGGATCAGGCATTGACCCATCCGTGCTGGCACAGAAAGCTAGTCTCGCTACACAAGAAAATCCAAGTTGGAAGCTCAAGAGCGCCGTGCACCGGAATTTAATGAGTGAGAGGAGTTAGAAGTCACTACTCATTTGTGCCATCAAGTTCGGAGGCTTACCAGAAACGCTGCCACGTGATTTCCAGGCAGTAAAGTGCTGAACGGTTGACGATCTCCCTGGGTGCATAGAGGAGACTCTGTCCCAGTACTGAACACCTCATCCTCAAACGGCCTCCTGATGCCACACCTAGGTATTTGAGCGTAATGCAGACAAGACCTGGTCCTCAGAGGAAGAAGCCAGAAGCCGAGGAACGCAGAGACTGCTCTCACCAGGTGCCTCGCAGGCCAAGCGGCCACAGAAAGATGAGCTTGTCTGCTGTCTGCGTGGTAGACCACCTACCCACAGGCTGGCCTCCTTGGCGTCTCAGAGGACTGGAAACGTGTCATCTCTCCTTAGCCCTTCCCCTTTGGTGATGTGCTTCAGGACATTTGTTCTTTCCTATAGAGGCTTTTAGAAGTGAATGGTGGTTTTAGATACATATAAAGTTGTATTACATGTTTGTAGCTTACTTCTTCTCTTCTTTCCCCCTTATTCTCCTTTAAAAGTCAGGTTCTTATGATATTCCTCTCCCTCCCTTCCTCCCTCCCCTCCTCTTTCCTACTCTGCTCTCCTCTCCCCGTCTCTCTCTCCCTCTCTCTTTTTCTGCCTCCAACTTGCTCATAAAGTGTAAGCTGTCTGGTGTTGTTCCAGAACCATGCCTGCCTGCCTGCCTAGCAATATTCTCCCTGATATGATGGCCATAGCCTAACCCGAAACTCTAAGCGAGTCCCCCATTAGATGCTTCCTTTTATACGTTGCCTTGGTCATGGTGTCTCTCCACAGCATAGAAAAGTAACTAAGACACCATGCAACAAACTGGATGCTCCTCTCTTGATAAATTCCTTCCTTCAAACAACTTCATCACCCTTAAATCCAGCCTTCTTTGAGTTCTCAGATATGTGGATTAAGTGCATCAGTGATGAACTCTGAGTCATCAACAGTGCATCCATCCTTCATTAAGGAAAGAGAGCAAATCACCTCCTCTTGGAGTCATTTAACCAAGAGTGAGTTCAGATTTGAATTCTCTATTTCATGCTCCCTGCGTCTTTTCCTCTGTTTCATGAGTCTGATGGCAAAGGTTTCCTTGGGGGTCCAAGGATGAATGGTGACAGTGTGTGGTATGAATTGGACTTGATTCGTTATGAAAACAAAGAATTAATCTCAAAGAATTCATAAGAGTATTAAGTGTAATAAAAACAAAGATGAATGGTGCATGTAAGACTAGAAGCAAAAAATAATAAAAACTTCTCCAAATCAACACATGCTAGTTTATAAAATCCTTTCCAGTGGTGATATGGGTTAATTTTGATATGACATAGGATAGTATTGAAATTAAACACTTAGTGTTGGTAGATGTAGTCAGAGCAGGGATGCTCATGACTGTAGTGAGAATGTACAAATAAACAAGGGGTGGGGGTTGGAATAAGCCTGTGATGCTGGGGTAATGTTCTCAGAGACAGAATCAAACAACAGCTATGTATTCCACATACAACTACAGTGTGAGAGATATACCCCATCTATTATACATAGTTACAAAATGCCAGAAGATGGACATATAGTAAGATGGATGAATTTTAAATAACAAAACAATAAGAGGAAATATGAAACTAATTTTTAGACAATACCATCAGCATGAATTTAAAACACGGAGCTGAAAAGATAGTTCAGTAAGTACTTGTTTGTGAGCTCGCCATAAAGGTGTCTCTGTCAGAGACCAGTTCTGTGTAATGTTCCCTGCCCAGTGATTACTAAGGCAAGAGCTAAGAGGTACTTAGCACTGTTCTTAAATAGCTGAAGAACCGTCTACTTCATCTTTTCTCTTGATATTTCAGTCATTTCTAGTATACTTTGAGGAAAAAAGACTGCTACTGCCTCTTCTTTGCTTTCATTTCTGTTCTTCCGTGGAGGCATAGCCCACGTAGGCTAGAACAGAGACTGACTTAACAACCTTGGAGGAAAAACAGCTCTTTTCAAGACACTAAGGCATTATTACCCAAGGAAGAAAATTCGTTGCAAATGAGTAGAATGAAGGATAGATCCAGACAGATGTTGTCTAACTCATGGTCCCACTTAGCTAAGCCTAAACTTAGTTAATTTCAAGATCATTAACTAGATCTTGGTAAAAAACAATTATTGTACTAGCTTAAAATAATCATTACACTATGCCAAGCATTACCTTCAACACATATATCTTCACAAACAGACTTTGAGATGGCCATAATTATGTTGCTTTGAAATTAATTGGTTGGATAAAGACCAGCCATTAGTAAAGTCCAGAGGTTCAATACTCAAACCTGGGCAATCTGCCTTAGAAGCCTGGAAACACACCTTGTCCCTGCTGTTCTCCTCTGGGCACAGAGGTTACTGCAGATCTGCATCTCTCCAGCAGGGCTGCCATTATAAATAAGAAACTAGTTAAGTTTGGTCAAACATATCCCTAGAGATACATCTAATAGCCATGCCCAGGTCTTAGATCTTGTATGACTTTCTTTCAAAAGGGTTTTGTGTCTCTTTTCCCCCAAAATTTTAAAAATGGTTTACAATAGTTTAATGTTTTTAGAAATCTAGAAATGAGGCAGAGCATGTGAGATGGGGGGAGTAAGGTGCTAAGACTCTGGGCAATGACTTCTGCCTGTGAGAACATAGGAGATGCGCACAGAGAAACACAAAGGGGACAAAGTGAGTAAAGGTCCCTAAAACCTCTCATATAGTAGAATCCATCCACTCAAAAAGATTTCCCTAGTAGGAGCCTATATTTGTTTGAGTCCAGGCTCCTCTCCCAATTGTTAAAAGAACACTACCAAATAATTAGGTTTTAATTTTCCAGATCGTTTTGATTTTAAAGTAAGACTAACCAGAGCCCTAAGTAATCACAGGAGGCAGAGGGATGGAGGGACCTGGGTGGGAGAGGGGAGGAGGAGGGGAAAGAGAGCAGGATCCTGTAGGTGGGGTAGGTAGGAGAGAAGCCCAGTGGGTCAGGAGAATGAATGGAAATATGCAGCTGCCCAGGGGTTGGGGGTAGGGAGAACCTCTAGAAAGTCCCCGAGACCTGGAATGTGAGAGGCTGCCAAGACTCAATGTAGGTGACCTTAGCTGAAATGCCCAGCAGTGGGGAGCTAGAACCTGAAGAGACCACCTCCAGGTAGTTAGACAGGATCCCTCAGTGGAGGGATGGGGTCACCAACCCACTTTCAAAAATTTTGACCCAGAATTGTTTCTGTCAAAAAGAACTGCAGGGACAGAAATGGAGCAGAGACTGAAGGAATGGTTGGCCAATGTCTGATCCAACTTGGGGTCCATCCCCATGGGCGGGCACCAAATCCTGACACTATTACTGATGCTATGCTGTACTTGCAGACAGGAATGACTATCCTCTGTACTTGCAGACAGCATGACTATCCTCTGAGAGACTCTACCAACAGCTGACTGACACAGATACAGATACAGCCAATCATTGGATTGAGGTCAGGGACTCCTATGAAGTAATTAGAGGAAGAATTGGCAACTCCATAGGAAGACCAACAGCATAAACTAACCTGGACTCCTGGGAGCTCCCAGGGACTAAGCCACCAGCCAAAGAACTTACAGGGCTGGTCCAAGACCCCTGGCACGTATGTGAAGTAGGTTTGGCCTAATGCTGCTTGTGTTATAATGTTAATTTTGGTCCCCAAAACTGATTATAGGAGTATGTAAAACACTGAGGGACCTGGTCCCAGTTGGCTCTGATTGGAAAATAAAGATGCCAGCAGCCAATGGCTGGGAAGGACAGACAGAGGTAGGTGTTGAGTGTGTATATCTTTCATTCTCGAATCCAGATAACTCTTGGGCTGGTGGGTGCATGCATGTGACCTGTCAGGAGCACAGGGTGGGTTAACTAACAACCACTACACATATGTAACTGAAGACTGCCTTGTCTGACCTCAGAGGAAGAAGATGCACACGATCCTAATCCTGTAGAGACTTGGTGCCCCAGGGAAGGGGGATACCTGGGGTAGGGAGCACCTTCTCAGAGGTGAAGGGTGGGGGATGGGGTGAAGAACCCTGGGAAGGAGAGACTGGGAGGGGCCAACATTTGGGATGTAAATAAATAAATAAAATAATGAGTTAAAAATAAATAAAACTATCAATTGTGACCAAAAGAAAGATCTATTATTATATCTATATGTCCATACTGCTCTTTAGAGTATTATAATTTTTAATTGGGTATGCAATTAATATAAATTTCCAAAGGCAGGAATAAAAATCTGATTTTCAAACATGCTTCTTTGAATATGGCCACAAAATTCATCTTGCACTCTTATTACAACAACAACAATATATATATATATATATATATATATATATATATATATATATTACAACTTTGTATACTTTATATATTATATGTATGCACTGTGTATATTTATATGCTGTGTGCATTATGTGCATACACTACATGTGTTTGTACACTCTATGTATTAGGTTCCACTATATTCCTCTAACATTCTTCTCTTTCATTGTGTATTTTTAAAATTCTGGTAGACCAGAAGTCTACCACCATCAAGGCTATTTTTAGGTGCCCAAGAAATAGAAACTTAATCTAGATTACTGTAGAAGATTACATATATGAATATATAAGTGTATCCAAGCATAAATATATCCAGATATTGGCATATACATATGTTCATATTGCACACAAGCCTCTTTCTTTCTACTAGTCTGAGAGTCAGCAGCTGAACAAAAATGTGCATAATAGTGTCTATGTTCGCGGACATATAATACTTCAACAAAGACTTTGAGCTTTGGATCCGTGAGTGGAAAGGGCCTCTTATTTCCTATTTGTGGACTATCAGGGGAAAGAACTCTGAATCACAGTAGAGACTGTAGATGGATTTTGTTTGTATGCTGTGTGAGATGGAAGATGTCAACCAGTCTCACATCTCCTAATAAAGTGTTTGGAAACAACTACAGAGATTCCAGGAGAATTTATCTTCAACGATAATCACATTCCCTGATAACACTGAACCATATGGGAAAGGAATACAGAGAAAAGAGACAGAGACAAATGTGATCCAGACAGCTGGCTAGAAAATGTAGATTACTCAGTTTATCCACTAGATGGAAGCAAATTCTTGATAATGGAATAATTCCACCAGTCAACATCTTGCAGGGCATCCTGAAACCTGCTCTCAGAATGTGGGCAGAGGGACTTCACCATGCTGATCAAACAAACCCCTGAGTTATGCTCATAGCTCTGCCATCAATCACTTACTTGATCTTTGGCAAATAAACCCACCAACATTTCTAATTACACCCACATAAAATTGCATCTCTTTGAAGAGTGTTAAGTATTGTTACCATAACAAGAACAAGGCTAGTTTAAATAGTACTGTCCTTTCTGCCTCCCTGAGTCTTTCAAACAATCTGAAATTGACACAAAGAAAAAATTTAATTTGTTATCTACACCATTGAATGGCTGTTAAGATTCTTTTAGTTTCCTCAAGTATAAAATAGGAAAATAATAGTGTCTATTTCTTAAATTGTAAAGTATCTAATTAAATAAGATACCACAAGGAAAGCTGCTAATAAATATCCATTACTTTTGTTATTGGTGGTTTACTCTGTGTGTGTGTGTGTGTGTGTGTGTGTAAGTGTTTGAGTATATGTGTGTGAGTGTGTGTGCGATGATTCTCTTTCATAGTATCTTGGCCCTCTCATGTTATTAGCCTCATTCTAACTTTCTAATGGCATTGGCCTTTGTTTTGATATTCATGGTCATAAACCAGTGACTACAGACTGATTTTTTTATGTTCAAAGAACACACAGCAAAGCCATAAACCCAGAAATATGTCGTGGAATCCTTTCTAATATATACTGCTACAAAAAGTTCAAGAGTCAAATGTGTAAGTCTGAGAGCCTAGATCTAGATCTTGACTTTAGCCAAAGTTCTCACTAAAATCCCTTAACAGGACCTTCTCTGGGCTGTTTGCTATACATCTTCAGCCTGTAGATTACCACTAAAGAAGACTGGAGTCTCTTAAAAACTTAAAGTGAGCTTCCACTCATGGCAAAAAAAAAAAAAAAATTACAAATACAAGTAAGCAAATGATACCTCATCTAGATTACAGAAGCCAATGCATGTGGTTAGTCCTTATTAATACATTGATTAATTACAAGAAAAAATATTGTTATATAGTTTGAAGAGAGTTTCCATGTCCTATTATGGTGACGGTTTATTTTTATTTAAATATTGTGTGGGTGCTAGGAAATGAACTTGGGCCCTCTGAGAGGGTTGCAAATACTCCTAACCACTCAATTCTTCTCCAGCATTTAGTGTACTGCTTTAGACAAGATATAAAATACAGAGGAACTCAGAGGAACCAGGACTTGGAAGTAAATAAGATTCCTAGGATCCACCCGGATATTTTGCTCTTGAACACTGCCATCGCCTTTTAAAGTACTTGATATGATAACCCAGCAGGATTAAAGAGAAGAACTGAGCAAACACTGGCTATTGCTACTACCTGGACCATTCCCTTACTCTCTCCACCACCCCCCTTTAAAATAAAATCTATATTAAAACAAACCTTCCCATTCACTTTTTCTGTTGTGATTCAGTGCTAAGCATACAACTTACTCAACGGTGACACAGGTGCACAGAGATATCGTGTTCTCTGTAACAGGGTGAGCCCACATCAAGATATCGGTGCTCAGAGGGAGTGGTGGTGACCAGAGAACTCGGCCAAGCCCAGGGCAAATGAGGTGAGGGCACCCCCTGGACACTCCAGACTGCTCGGGTCATGGGAAAACAGAAACTGGCAAGAGCAGAGTCTACAAATGTCTCACATCTCTTAACCTTACAAGTCAACAGAGATGAAGACAAGAACCTGGGGGCTTAGCAGTCCTCAAAGATCTGAAGCTGGCTGGAGGGATGGAAACCAGGAAAAGAATGTACCAGACTGTCTAATGAGGCACTAGTAAGTCTGGCTCTTACACTGTTGGCTCTATTTGCCAAGATATGCTTCAAATACACCAGTAAGACTTTTAATAACCATTTTTTTTTAATGTTTACACTGTCTGTAGAAAGTGTCAGAAATACAAACTAGAAGAAAAAGAAAGAACAAGAAGAGCGCTGGTTATGTACTCTTTAGCTTGGGGAAATTCTACAATACAGATCGGATAACCAGTTACTCCTTTCAGAAAATCAGCTGGGACAGAGACCCAGCCAGCTGCAGTGACCAGCCCAGAGCTGGCCACATACATGCTGTGGGAAAGTTTGTCTTTGTTATTGTTGTGGACCACACAAATGAGTACACAGCCTCAAGAAAGCTCGAGATGACCAAAGTGCTCGGTGACAAACCTTCTGCCTTGTGTCCCTCCTGACCTTCAAGTTGAAGTTGTGGATGAGTATATGAAAGAATTCAGTAGCCTAAAATAAAAAGGAAGTCAAAAGATTACAAGGTTCCTGTGTATCTATTCCACCAATTGGTAGCCTGGAATATCCTAAACAGCACACCAGCTGTAGTAATTGCTACAGAATTGCTGAGTAGCCATGACACAAGAGGTAGGGTGATAGGAGACATATAGGCCTAACGTTGGTACTACTATCCAGGAAACCTGAAATAACTCACTTACTGCTTATTTTTCTTACTCATATGCTAGCTTATTGTCTCTAAAGTCTATTTCAGGGTAAGCTGATCATCAGGAGGGGAAAATCAGATTCAACGGGGTCAGCCAGCGTCCTTGAGCTTCATCAATTCCCACACAGAGTTTTTCCCACCCTAATCCACATACTTTTCAGTGTGTGAACAACTAAACTGCTTACAGGAGATTTGCTGGTAACATAAATGCAACAAGGATTCCAGCAAATTAACATGTCATCATCTTTTGTGCACGTCAGAGCAATGTAGACTCTCACCAATTCAACACCTTCCTGAGCTCGTTAACTAACAGCCTAAAAAGAAAAAAAAAATTAAGCAACTTAGAGTCGAGTCACAAAACTTATGGAGTTCTCTGCCTCACCCAAGAATCTTACATGAAACAGTCTTTTGGCTTATTTGCAGGTATTACATGAAATAACGGTGCAATTGGCAAATGCTGACCATCAATAGACAATAGCTAGTGAGTAGAATTCCGTGATGCATATCATGCCATTCTGTGATACTAAGGTTTATAGAAAGTGATTTTTCTGAGTTGAAAAGAACCACAATCCATCAATATGCAACTTTCGGGACAGCGTGGTAGTGACAGGAGATGATGAGTGTGGGGGGTTGGGGTGGTCCTGAGTAATGTTAAATAATCCCTGATCCCTAAATAATCCCATCAGCACCGTCATTCCCGTGGGATATTCCATGTTCTCGCCACATTTAAAATTGCAAAGGCTATTCAGCTCAAATCATACCACTCTCCAGTCTAATAAAAGTTCTACCTAGTTCCAGTTAGATGGACTAACTACACTCTACCCTTTGTCTCCCACTGAGTGTAACATAAAACGTGCAACCCACAAGTAAATGTTTGAAGACTGAAAAGCACACAGCTGTAGGTAGAAGAGAGCGAAGGGGGCTTCAAAATGCCACTGGTTTGCAGTGGTCCCCATTTCCCCATTGATATCCTATCCTACACATAAACCATCCTAAATCTCCAAACAGGATCAGCAAGAATACAAACAGCTTTTGATTAGTCTATCTCAGTTTTCAACTTGATGAGATCTAGAAACACCCCTAGATGGACCCCCTGGGAATGCCTGTGGAGGATGGTCTTGATAAGATTAGTGGAGGTTTGAAAATTTTGGATGGCACTGTTCCCTGGACCAGCATCCTAGACTCTATAAAACAGAGAAACTGACTTAAGCATAAGCAATGGCTCCCTGGCTGTGGATGTAATGGGACCACCTGCTTCAGTCTTTTCTCTGCCTTTTCTTCCCCATCGTGATTGGCCTGTACTCTGAATTTTGAACCCAAATCCCTTCTTTCTCTGTTTCTTTTGTCAGGGTAGTTTATCATAGCAACAGAAGAATGGGTAATCGGAAACTTCAAGACAAGCATCATTCCTGGGCTCTGGGCACAAGCAAGGAAGAACTTGCCAGAATTCCTAATCCTGAGGAAGAAGAAACTTACTTCCAAGGGAAGAGGTCTGATCCCAAGACATGAGAGGATGGGGTTGACTTCACAATCCCTCTACTGCTTATCTGGGGACATAAAAGTTTCAGGTAAAATAAGAAAGATAAGAGCTGTCTGAGGAAAAAGAAATGGAAAAAGGAGAATTTCAGAAAACTGGAAAATAGTGAAATCATTCAGAAGCAGGAGCATGGGGCCTTGCTTCCTGGGGTCATCCTACACTGTACTTGCATGAAGCTGGACTTGAGCATACCAGAGACTCTGAAAACTAAACTTCAGAGCGTTTCCCAGACTTTTAGACTGACCACTGAAGGGCACACACAGTGTTAGGTATATGGCAAAGATTTAAAAACTAGACATAAAGAAGAGGTTATTTTAACAGCTCATGAAGATATTGGAACAGAAAAGAGTAAGTGCCAGTATGAGGTCTACATCATACAAAGTTAACAACACAAATGTATTATGTGGACTTTAAATCTATAAACTGTCTAAACCAAAGGTTCTCAATCTGTGGATCACAACCCCTTGGGAGATGAATGACCCTTTCACAGGGCTTACCTTACAACTCTGGAATACACATATGTTTACATTATAGTTCATAACTATCAAAATTACAGTTATGAAGTGGTAACAAAAATAATCTTATGGCTGGAGGTCACCACAACATGAAGAACTGTATTAAATGGTTAGGAAGGTTGAGAACTTAACTGGTCCAAAATAGCCTAAAATGAAGTAAAAACAAACAGAAACAAAACAAAACATAAACCTACGGGTCTTGGTACTAAGGAAATTTTATATATATATATATATTGGAAATTACATTTTTTAATGATAAACATTTTAATAAAAATAAAGTCCTGGTCCCAGTTGGGTTCATTGGTAAATTTTGCAAAATATCAAAAGAAAAAGTTACAGAGATTCTATATAATGTCTTGAAAAGCCAGAAGCTAGGAGGTTGACTACCAGCTTATTTTGTGAGGCCAGCTTTATCCTATTATCAAAATCAAATAAGGACCACAGCAGAGGGACTACAGTCATGGCCCTTGGAGCATTGTCATCACCCACACCATCAGGAGACTTTTCAGTGATTCTGGTTTTGAGTCACACATGCTTCTGTAAGTAACCCCACACCCCTGTTCCTGTAAATAACCCCAATAAACTCACTGGTTCACCAAGAGGGTAAAGGATAACATTAAAGAAACAAAAACAAAAACAAAAATATAAACCAAGGTCCCTCAGAAATTTAGATATAAAAATCTTCAGTTAAAATATTAACAAATTAAATGCAGTAGCACACACACCTCTCTCTACCCTCTCTCTTTCTCTCAAATTCACCATGACTAAATGATGTTTATCCTAACCATGCATGGCTGGTTCCACTTTCAAAACTGAGTCATTATATTTATCCATGTTGACTGTCCATAAAGAAAAGAAGCACAAAATAATGTCAATCCAAGTTCTAAAAATAGTCCATCAAATTATCATTTCATAATAAAACTTACAGGAAATTATGAATAGAAAAAAAAACCTCCTCAACACGATCCTGATAATAGCCTACTTAGCTGTCAAAGACTGAGCGCTTTCTTCCTAGCATTAGGAGTAAAGCAAACACAGGGTTCTCACCACTCTTCTGCAACAACATAAAGGAAATCCTTGAGAGTGCAAGAACTTACAAAATGAGTAAATGTGTAGACTGGAAAAGGTGAAGCCTTCCCTCTTGGCAGGGAACATGACTGTATAGAAAGCGTCAAACAATCTGTTAGAACATGAGAATTTTCCGGTAACTACTAAGTGACTTACAGTAGTTTTAGTATACCTGGACAACACATAAATGTTTGTCCTACTTCTGTGCATAGCACTGACCAACTGAAAAGGCATTTTTCTTAGGCAGTATCATTTATAGTAACTATAAGAAATTAATATTGTATATAAGGACCTGGAAACTGATTATAACAAGTGCTGGTGAAAGCAGAAAACATTTTAAACTAGAGACGGATCGGGTTCACTGGTGGGAAAACTGAAGGGAGAGAAGGTGTGAATTGCCCCATGGTGATCTACTGATGTGAGCCAGCTGCAATCAGAATCACCACTCACGGGTTTTTACTCACTTGGCTGACTATATTGTTTATGAGGAAAGGCACCAAAACATCTTCGTTCATCTTGAAGGACCAGTCAAATTTTTAAAAGCCACTCAATGTTTTAAAGGCTTCTTATAAAGCTACCATCAGCAAGACACTATGGTGTTGGCAAAAATCAAAAATCAATGTACACAACAATAAACCCACACAAAGGCAATCAATTACTTCTCGGTAAAGGTTTAAATAGGAGCCAGTAGGGAAAAGAGAGCCATGAATCAACTGGTACTGAAACAACTCTATCTTCTGGGCAAAATTATCTTTCCCTAAATTATATACTTAATACACTGATTCGCTCAAAAGTGATGGTGCATCATAAGCTTTCAGAAGCACACATATGTGTGTAAGCTAAAATCATAGACTTGCACACTAAACTATTTATACTCTATGTAAATCTCAAAGATTAAATTTAAAAGAAGTTATCCCTTGACCCATACTAGTAATTATTAGATAACAAAGATTAGAAAACAAAACAAAAAAATCAAAGATATTTTTAAAAGGATTTTAGTGAGTCAGTAAAAATGTAACTACATTTAAACTTTTGGCTCCTAAGCTTTTCTCTCAAGAACAAAATGCCAATTTTCCCTATAACACGTGTTGGACATTGTCCTCAGGAAGATCATAGAACTCATTATGCTTACAGATTGAGTGGGCCTGCTGAAGATGTCCATTATGAACCCTAGAGTATGGGTAGAAAAAGCTGACGTTGAGGATGGGTCCTCGCTGGCATTCAATGGCTGAGACTTGGGCATCCAGGTCACAGGGATAGAACATTAGTAGTGTGACACCATGACGCCAACCTTAGGCTATTCAGACTTACCTACACCTCCTATTGTGGAAGGTCAAGAGACCAGAAAACGAAACAAGAGGTTCAAGTGCCAAAGGACATTGAAGTAATTTAAAGCAATGACTATCCAATACTGCTGATCTGTTCTGTGTCGCTGATGCTGTAACAAATTATCACACACTTAAAGGCTTGAAAGAAGTTTGCGTCCTATCAACCACGTGTAATTCCAAAGTCTCATGCTAAGTCTCACCAACCAAAACCAACGTACCCCATGAAATCTCTGCCCTTACCCTCTCTAGCTTTGGGGTCCCCTCACATTCCTGGGTTCCTGGTCCATTTTTCTCAACTTCAAAGCCAGAAACAAACAGCACTTAGGGTCTTTCATTATTAACTCATTTCCCCCTGACAGGATAAATGTAAAAAGAGAGCAAAGAAAAGGAACACTTAATGATTTACCCAAAATAAAATGAGCATAATTTCAGTAGTAGAAAAAGTAACTCTGGAAAGAAAGTAGACTATCGGGGAAAAAACCTTTTAATAGTCAAAATATTCTCTTTTTTTCTTTTTTTTTTTTTTCTGTAATGGCTATTCTTGGTTATCAACTTGATTACATCTGGAATGAACTACAATCCCAAGTAACTGGGCACACTTGTGGGAAATTTTTAGTTAATTGGATCTTTTGAGGTAAAAAGACCTATGTTAAATCTAGATCATTTGAGGCTGAGAAATCTATCCTAAAGCTGAGCAGTATCTTTTCCTGGAAGCCTATGTACAAGACATGGTCAAGGACATCCTTTTTACTGGTTTGCCCATTCTTACTGGCAAGCCTATATATCCTGCTGTGGAGGCATCCCTTCACTGGTATTAGAACCTACTTCTTTGGGATCCTGAGGCATACTAAAGACTAGCTGAGGCACCCAGATTCGTGGACTGAGAAACTAGTAGTTTTTAATTTTTATTTTTATTTTTATTTTTCTGCTGAAAGACAACCATTGTTGAACTAAGCTGGACCACAAGCTGTAAGACACACTAATAAACTCCGTATCTATATTCATTCTTTCAGTTCTTCTATATGACACTGACTAATACATACAATTTTTTGTTTGTTTTCTCAAGAACAAGAACTTGATCAATCACATAACTACAAATAACCATTACCATACATTTGAAACGTTCACCATGGGTTGAAAACAAAGCCATTGAAATTTGACTAGTGAGAAGTATGACACATGGTTCCTTTAGCTATCGGTGGTCTTTAATGCTTTCTAATGGATCTTCTCAATGCCTGTGTTCCAGATACTCAGGGTATGAAGACACTCTAACCTTCTCATCCTCTCTCCCCTATTAATGTTTGGGAGAAATAATAAGATTTACATATCCAGAGCATTTGTGATTTAAACCCAGTCTTCTGTGTAGTATTTTAAGGCCGTCATTTTCTTTTCCACTCATGAAAAAAAAATAGATAGTAATGTGATAATCTAATGTATTTATTTCAGCCATGCCATGGAACCCTCAAGCTTCCTGAGTTTCTCTGTATTTTAATACATAATTTATCACCGTCTGTGTCTGATTAGGTGTGAGGTCACAAAGTCCAGATTTCTGCTGAGCACCTACAGAGGAGACTTACCTTCTTCTTGCCATAGCTTTGCCAGTCCCCTTACCAAGTCTTCTCATCTCAATCACATATAAAATCTCTTCATGTATAAAGTAGGCCCCTTTTCCTCTCGCCAAATCATAGCTGACTCAAGACTTTACTCTTCAAAAGGCCAATTTCACTAGAGTACAAGCTACCCTAGTCAGACATGATTTTCATTCTTGTCACTGCCTGGCACGAAGTTATGTTCACTAAGAACCTGTCAGATAAGGAGGCTTCTGGGGGCATATAGTGATTGCCATGCCGAGAAGTAGAAATCCCCGCTCCCCAAACCACCAGCCACTCTTTAGCCCCTCACTGAGTTCCTAGGACCTCTTCATTCATCCCTCTGAGAAACCTCAGTTTCACTTTATTCTGGCTGTCTGTGAGAAAACAAGCCAGTTAATCCCATCATGACCTTTCAAAAATGCTGCTGGGAGGGACCACAGAAAACAGAGCTTTTTACATCGCTTTTCATGGCACTTGCCCTTCTTTATTCCAAATTGAGAGCTCCAGCAAGAGATTTTATTTCACGTTTGGGCAAGACAAGTGTTTACTCCCAAACCCCAAAGCCCTACCCACAAAGCGATAGGGAAAAATCCATTTTAGCATCACAAAGTTCCAAGGAAAAGGTTGAGGTTTCAGTGTTCTTTTTTTTTTGTTTCCCTTGAACATTTCAAAGCATCCAAACTGAAGCTGTTCCTCCTTCCCAGCCCAAATATATAGCATCTTTGCATGTGAAAAACCTGAAGTTTCTGTGCTAGCTAGGTTTTGTGTCACAGGCTAGATTCACCTGGAAAGAATGACATTCAATTGAGAAAATGTCATTTGATTGTACACAAGGCTGCAAGGCCTTTCCTCAATACGGTGTGGTCCTGGGTTCTAAAAGAAAGCAGGCTGAGCAAGCCCTAGGGAGCAAGCCAGTAGGCAGCACCCCTTCATGGCCTCTGATTCAGTTCCTGCATCCAGGCTTCTGTTCTGAGTTCCTGACTTCCCTCAGTGATGGAGTGTGGTCAGAAGTTGTAAGCTGAAACAAACCCTTTTCTCCCAAGGTTGCTTTGGGTCAGGGTGTCTTAGGTTTCTGCTGCTATGATAAACAACTTCCCAATCACGGGTGAGATCACAGCTCCCCGATAACAGAAAAATACAGCATGAGAAAGTATACTTCCTTATAGATTCACAGGCGTCACACCCTCTTCTCTGAACCTATGCATAGGTGACTTTAGATCTCCTCAAATTTCTTTTACTTTGTTAAATGTCCTAGGCAAAGTACCCCATGACAACGATTATTAGTAACATTTCACCACTGGCCCTTCCTTGTACTAATTTGTCAATCATAATTCAACCGAGAACACAAAGTATGGTTTATACCCAGAAATCTGTACATTTGTAGTACTGCTTCCAAACTCATAAATGCTAGGAAGGAAGTATTTTCCAAAAGTGTAATTTAGACACTTGCGATATAAGGAATACATATGTGTATACTGCAAGTAGGTGGGGCATGCTACTGATCTGAAGTCTGTGTGGCTTAACACAGGTGCAGAATTTAGGTCCCAGTTCTGGGAAGCAGTAGCATAGTTCCTGGTCTCCTGATACATTCCCTGGGTTTGATTTGATTCCTGCCAAAACAGAAACAAAGCAGTGTGTGTGGTGTGTCTACATCTCACTATTGTAGTTGGTAAATAGGAGGGTACAGATGGGAGAGTGGAGAGAGTAGCAGTCTCGAATGCAGGTCAAGTAACTGAAGAAGAACAGCACACATTTCTCTGGGGAATGAAAAGAACCATGGAGTGTACTTTGTGGTGTCTAATGATTCCCAAGCATGTGCCCTGCCCTGGGTGTGGTTAGAATATCTAGTGTCACTAAAGTGAAGAAACCTGATTTTTCTTCTCCCAGCAGCTACCAAGCACAGGTATCTTCTTGGTTGGGGATGAGACTCTGTGTCCATTTCTCTTTCATTGCTTAGGTTTTGTCTGATTTGGACTGTGCAGGTCCTGTGGCACTGTCACAGTCGCCACCAGTCTGTATGCACATCAGTTCCCTGTGTCTGAAAAATGCTGTTTCTTTGGACTCGTCACCACCTCTGGCTCTTAGAGTCCTTTTGACTTCTCATCTGCATAGATCCCCAAGATAAAGATGAGGTGTCTAAGCCCTGGCCTTGTGCTTGGTGGTGCACACCTTAATCCCAGCACTTGAGAGGCAGAGACAGGTAGATCTCTTAGTTTGAGGCCAGCCTGGTCTCTAGAGCAAGTTCCAGGAAAGTCAGGGCTACACAGAGAAACCTTGTCTTAAAAACAAAAGACAAAACAAGCAAACAAACAGTGTAAAGAATCCAATACTCCAATACTTGAATTTGAGGATGAGCATTATTTTTGTGTATAAATACCCTTACTCTTCCACTATACAGATGTTCTATGATTTACAGTGGAGTTACTTCCTAATATGACCACTGTGAGTCAACTATCATTCTTATTATAATACAGCTGAGCTATGAATCACCATGACTTAGCAACAGTCCACTGCAGCATTGGTTGTTTATCTTCATGATTGGTGCTGGTCAGAGCCGCAGCAATGTCACAAGAGAGCACCCACCAGTCACGTGTCCTAACCAGGAGAAAGAGCACAAGTGAGAGAAAATCTCTTGCATACCACAGTGAAGTCAAAAGATCATAAATGGAACCGTTGTTAACTCAGGAAACGCCTGTGTGTTAGTCTTACACATCCTGAGAGTCAAAAAATACATTTAAGAAACTACAAGAATAAAACAGACTGCCTTTCCTGTGCTTAAATACAATAAGAGCTGTCTGGACGCATGTTTTCTGGAAGGAGAGGCAAAGACTTCATGTTTAATCAGCAGCCTTTTGGAAAACAGAACAGCTGAAACTGCAGTGGTTCCCATGTAGCTAAGGGAGATGTGCTCTTTAGAGCTAAAACACCGATATCCTGAAAACGAAGCAATCTTGCCCTGACTTGATCAAGAAGGGAGTGAATACTAGTCTTGTCATGTGACACAATTCCAGACAGCCCAAAGCCTTGAAGTAGAAAGATTTTTTTTTTCTTTTTGCACTTTGTTGAGGCCCCCCTTAGAACCACAGTACTCTAAGAATAGGACACAGCATAGATCTTCCTAAGAGGAGCTGTGTCTAATGATATGGAAAAGTAAAATATTATTCTTATAATTTCCATATTTAACACAAAATCCCATACTTATGCCTCACCTTGTTCAGTATGCCTGACCCATTTTTTTCCTTTTTCAATAAAGTAGTGGAAATGTTTATTTAAATAAAAATTTCAAGTTACAGAATTAGAATATTTACATCATATGCCATCTTGGGTCCAGAGTGTATGGATAGCTAAACAAACATGTATGAAAATCTCAATGTGAAGAATGATACATAGAATAATAGGATTAACTGGCCTAAGGAATGCCAGGAACCTTAAAACTCTATACGTTTTTATTTGAAAATTCCTTAAAAATGAGAAGCAAAGATGGGATGAGATGGAGTTGGTTTTACAAGCAGCCTACTCTCTGAGGGAATGTGCTCCAGGGCCAGCAAATGGAAACCCATCATGGTTTTGTCATTCAGTCATCAATTTTAATTTGATTACTAGAACTCTCTAGAAACCAAGTGACAAAGGTTGGCCATTTCAAAGATGAATCTTGACTTTTGCTATAGTTTCTTTGTAACAGCAGAAGTATGGAGTTAACAGAGTATGGGACAATTCCCACAGGTGTTCAATAAAATTTATCTCAGCAGAAATCTTTGTTTTGATGAAGGTATGATTTTTTTTTTTATTTTTTAGTCACATAGCTAGCCTATGTCCTTGGAATCTTGATTCTTTTCTCAAGGACAATGAGCATGACCTAAACCACGAATTACCCTGGGGATTCTTTTAGTTGTAAACCCTCCAAGCTTTGGCTAGGCATAGGGTACTCAGCTATAAACTGAACTGGGAGGAGTGGCATAGACTAGCAAAGCTGACTTTGAACCTTGTTATTCTTTTCTTATATATGAATCCTGGTAACCTGGACTCTCCCAGTTTCCGGTACTTTGGAAACAATAACTGTAGACCTGAAGGCATGAACCCTGTTGAAGATGGCACAGAGTCCCCGGGAATGTGCGCTCCTAAAGGACATCACTGAATACAGAGGTCTCTCCAGCTCTGCCTCACTCATGTCTAGATTCTTACAAGAAAGAAGGAAACAAAAAGAGTTACATCTTATTTAATGACATAAGATTGGCTCAGCTTCATCAGAATTATACCTAATACAGGAAGTGTTGATTAAATAATCTCTAGAGAACATACCAGTTCTGAGTGGTGCTCTGTGTAATGGATGGAAAAACCCTTGGTTTAGGATGAGACCAGAGAAGATCGCCTCATTATCCTGCCAGGGATGCTCACACACAAACATCTAGGTTGAAGCTTAAGATCAATTTTAAATGATCTTCTCTCTCCTATTTCTCAGTATCCCAGGCTGAAAGGCCTCTTTATTCCATCCTTTAATTGCTGTGTTAACCACTTTCAATGGCTTTCCATTTTACTAGCAGGCAGGACGACAACAGAGTGCCTTCATTTCAAAGGCTATCTTCGCATTCCCACGGGCATTTAGTAAAGTTTCATTATCCTCTGAGGAGATTAGATCACTAAAAGGACACCCCCACCCCCACCCCCAACCTCCAAACAATATTGGGCAGGCAGGGAAGGCTTGTAGTGATGTTAAGTTTGGAAGCTAAAGCCCTCAGCTCACATGAGAGCCCACAGTGACTCTGAGAAAATCAATGGCACTTGACTCACAGTTGCTTTTGCAAGCCATTTCCAAGAACATGAACCCAGAAAAATTTATCAGTTTATACATGCACAACTTTTATTTTTAAGTTGTATTTACTTATTATGTAAACAGTATTCTGTATGCATATATGCCTGCAGGCCAGAAGAAGGCACAAGATCTCATTACAGATGGTTGTGAGCCATCATGTGATTGCTGGGAATTGCACTCAGGACTTCTAGCAGAGCAGTCAGTGCCCTTATCCTCTAAGCCATCTTTCCAGTCCATAAATGTACATCTTTAACCACCTGGTTTTATATAAAATTTAGAGTCACACACACTGTCCTTTCATTTAGTAGTGAACTCTTTTATTGGCAAGAACACTTTTTAATTGTTTTAAGTATCTTAAAAATAAGGTCTCGGTCTTGTTCTCTCTCTCTCTCTCTCTCTCTCTCTCTCTCTCTCTCTCTCTCTCCCAGGCTGCCTAGTCATTCAGTATATAACCCAGCTGGCTTCAAACTCGAAATAATCCTTCTTCCTAATTCTGAATGCAGGGACTAGCAGGTATGAGACATCGACCCCAGTTTATTTGAATCTTGACAAGAAGCCTTGGTGATACATAAAGATCAAGGTAGAGCTTTTGAAATAAAGTGATGTTTTCTGTGTGGCTTTATAGTTTGATGTTTATTGGCAACAGAAAGAAAAAGGCACATGTATGATAGACGTTAGAAGCATAAGGTTCTCAGAGCACATCTCATTCATGGATGAGATCAGGACATTACAAAGGCCAGTGAAATGCATCTTCATGGTCTTGGGTTAGAGAGAAGCAACATTAATGAAAGGACTAAGGCTATGTCAAAAAGAACAACTGAGGAGATGCAATACTGACTCTCGACCACATGCTCACCTGCCTCCCACCTTCCATCTGTTCATCCATCTTCCACACTTAGCCAAAGTAATCCTTGTCAACACAAACCTGATTGTTTCTTGTTCTTTGCTTGAATTCTATCAGCAGTTTACCATGGCCATAGAACAAGGTCCAAACCCTAAGTTCATCCAGAAATGTGTGACAGGCACAGGTACCAATTACCATTATGCTATGTTACTTCACTGATCTGTCCAAGCTGGTTATACTTGGACTTCTGGATTGAACTATGTATGACCCTCTTTTAAAAAAAAAGAAAGTCAACTGTTAAAGTCTTACATCCTCAAAAAGGTTATTTGGAAAAGCTATTTTAAGTACCACTAGATAAGATGGGGTTTCTCTAAAGTATGGTGAGCCCCTAAGGTAAAGGACCATTGTCCTTATAAAAGGGGAAAATTGGGTGCACACACACACGGACACGCACACACACACATGGAGAATGGCTTGTAAAGGCATCAGCAGATATTATAGCAAAGGCTTCTACAATCTGAAGAGCCGCAAGGGTTGCCAGCTAATCACCAGGAGTTAAGGATGAGATGGAACAAATTCTTCCCCAGGCTCAGAAGGAACCACCTTTCCAACACTTTGATCTTGAAATCCAAGCTTCCAGAGTACTAAGAAAATAAATGCCCATTGTTTTATCCATCTAGTTTGGGAAAGTGTCACAGTAGCCCTAGAAAGTCAATACATTGAATGTCCCGACTTTCTATGTGGATCTCTGCCCACAGTGTTTGGTTATGAAATACGGCAACTTTCTTCCCCTTCTCCTGGCCAATCTACCCTGAAGTTTGGCTATAAGTAACATTTCCTAAAGGAGAGCCCTTCCTTCACCTTCTAGACCAGGCAAGTCTCTTCTGTTCTCCAATCTATATTTACTACAAATTCTCTAAGGTTCTGCACTTCTCCAGAGTGCTGTGAACTACTGGATTTTGTCCATGTTCTTCAGTAAGCATGGACCGGTACTATTCTACTCTCAGATCTGTTCTCAGGACCTAGACCTGTGGATGGCACACAATTCACATTCAAGAAATATTTGTTGGCTGGCTTCCTTGACTTTAACTTGGACTGCTCTGTCCCAAATATTATTTCAAAGATCCCACATCTTTGGTACTAACTCCAAGCAAATATTATCTTTCCTCATGTATATATTCATTTGCCTGAAGGCAGCCTCATATTTCTATAATTTGTTGTTATCATAGCTAACATTCTATTCCACTCCAGCACACATCTGGATAAGCAATAACACTTGAAAGTGTGCTATTCTGCAAGAATGTTTTTGATTTGGGTTCTATATTACTGAAAAGAATCTCAATTATTTGGCAAGCTGTCGTCCTCCTAAGATGCTATCTGTCCTGGAAGGCATGAGAGAAATCATGTGAGGGAGAGCATTACAGGAATGAAACAGATACTGATCTTACCTGAGTTCCCTAATGTGAAAAGCTGTGATGGCTTACAAACATGAGAGGTTGGTGAGAATTATCAATAATCTCTGAAATAGTGCAGGTTAATCTCAACACACCACTGGCTACCTGTATTTGTAAGAAAAGAAAGAATAAATGGTTACAATCAGCTCTCAGGTCATGTTCTTTGCTTCTGATTCTGAAGAGTGGCAGCTAATTTGGGATCTGCTACAAATACACAGGAATTCTCCATGATGAGTGTCTTAGCAAGTGTGTTCACTGAGTCAGAAGATTTTTTATTTATCCCAGAAAAAACAGTCTGAATAAATGAGAATATTATAGATAGTCTACTAACTGGCTAACAACATCCTGCCTTCGGATTATTTCTTCTGGCCATATAAGAAATAGACATTGACATATTTAGGGATACATCCTAAAGCACTGCTTCTCAATCTCCCTAATGCTACAACCCTTTAATACTGTTCCTCATGTTGTGGTGACCCCCAAGCATAAAATTATTTTTGTTGCAACTTGGTATCTATAATTTTGCTACTGTTATAAATCATAATATAAATATCTGATATGAAGGATGGTCTTAGGTGATCCCTGTAAAAGGGTTGTTTAACCCACAAAGGGGGTCACAATCCACATGTTGAGAACTACTGTTCTGTAGGGACATTAATTATAGTAAGGTGTACTACTCTTGGGCATAGAAGAACCAAGGTAACTAGATATGTACTAGGCGTTCATTTAGTAAATACTTCCAGGCAATTGTTCCATGCCAAATATTATGAAAGATTCTCACAAAAGAAAGCTGAATAAATAATAACAACAATGCCTTTTATTTATTTCCTGTTTATTATGTACCAAACACTGTAGTAAAACCCTTATACACATTATCTTCAATTCTTGCCATAACCTTATGATGTATGGTTACTGTTAACTCTGTTCATTAGTAAAGAATGCTTAAGATAGACATAGGCCAAAGAGCTTAGATGTGCCCATAGCTGTGGTGATCCCAATACCTAAATCCATTCCCAGTGTATTGTACTACCTCATGATATAGAACGGCTCAACTACAGAAATCTTTCCAAAAATCTATGAAATGCAGGCTGAGCTTTCCACCTAAGAAAGACAATATAAAAGTGGGCTTGAGAAAGGGGATTTAATTCTACAATAGTACAGAAATGCCCTGAGTAATCTTTTCTTAGAATGAGTTTATGGGCCATTTCACATAAGCTCCCCAAGTTCAAAAGTCAGGATTACAGTGATTTGGGCTTTTTAGACTCAAGTGAACTAAAGAAACTAGAAATGAGAAAAAGATCGTTCAAAGATTCAAGTCCAATAATGAGTCATTGCATGCACGTGTGTGTGCACATGTGGGAGCATGCAAGAAGGTATAAATGGCATGTAAAAGAAGCCTAAAGTTTGAGTCAAGAAAAAAAAAACCTATCTAAGTTTTAGTCCCTAAAGCAAAAATCAAGATTGTATACATTTTTGTTAGGGGGCAATCCAAAGATTTTGTGAATTGTTTTTGTTTTTGTTTGTTTGCTTGCTTGCTTGTTGGTCTGTTTTTCTTTAAATTGTACCAAATTAGAAAAAAATGCAAATTTGTCAAGAGTCCAAGGAATGGTTAGCAATGTAAATCAATAATAGTGTCCTTTACCTTGTACATGTTCACTTCCCAGTGTTGAAAAAAAGGTGTAAAAAGAAGGAGGGATAAAAATACAACTGTTAGTTGAATTAGGAACTTTGAAAATAATTTTGGAGCCATTCTAAACCAAAAGAACGATCTTCCTCCATCTCATTCTGAGCCTGTGCACTTCAAGGCTGTGCTATTTTAGTATCTTGTCTCTCAAATGTATTCTTAACCACTAGTTTTTCCTTTAATTGATTCTCTATCCCTGGCCCTCTCTGTCTCGTTGTCTCTCCCTCATACAGTTTCAGGACACAATCAAATTAACCCATTTGATAACTTTGAGGGAACAACATAAACATGTCAGGGAAACATATACTCCTCTTAAGCTAGGTGGAGTCTGCATTTGGAGGAAAGGACACTTGTATCACGACAAGGAAGCTATGTAGATGACCTCCACACTGTAGACTCAGATCACCCCCACATTGTAGACTTAGATGACCTCCACATTGTAGATTTAGCATCAGAAAGCCAGCTCAGATTACTTGTCAACAGCTTACAAAGTATAAGAAAAATATGCTTCTTTCGGCCATGTGTTGGGAGTAAATGTCTAGAACTGGATATAAGTCGATTACAGAAATTATTTTTGTTCATTTTCTTCTCCAAGCCTTACTGATATAGCTCTGGTTGGCAAGATCTTGCATGATCCATGTGTACTGGGAAAATTTACAGTGCGACTGCAAAAGAACATAAAGGTAGCAAGACGGCTTCTAAGACAATTTCAAAAACAGCAGAAACGTTTAGTACAAATGAATCAAACTTAACATTAAGAGAACAAGAAAAGTGTTTCTAAGGTACAAAAAAACAGAATTCTAGGTAACTGTATCAACTACTTTTCTTTTGTGATAAAACTCTATAAAGAAGAAAAAAGAGTTTATCGGGACTTAGGATTCCAAATGGAGAATCCATAGTGATTGGTGAGATGTAGCAGTGGGGGTTGGAGGGAGGAGGAACAGAAAATTGGCATCACATCTTCAACTTCAAGCATGAACCAGAGAGAAACAACTGGAAATTTAACCAGGCTCTTAAGTCCCATCCCACCCTCAGTGACATACTTCTTCCAGCAGGACCATATCACCTCCCCAAACAGCATCACCAAATGAGGACCAAGTGTTCTAAGACATGAGTTTCTGGGGGCACAATCTTATTCAAATCCTAACAGTTACATTCAGAATTTTATTTTCCTAGCCATGATTTTTATCTGGCAAGTAAAATTTTTTCTATTTATCATAAAGACATGGGAGTCATAGAAGATATGTCTGGAAGATGTATGCTTATATTCACTTGTGTTCAGTCCACTTTTGCTTTATTTTAATATTCAGTGTTCATTGACATGTATTTTAGAGATGATACTGTAAATACTCTAAAGGTTAATTGACATATTAAATTTGAACTAAACACTTAAAAAAAAATGTTGGCCAACAGCTACTACAAAGAATGCAACAATCAAGAACTCCAGTTTAGAAAACAGTTTGGAGACTGAGCAAGATTTGTTTTCCTCATCTGTAGTACTCTTTCAAAATGAGGTAGAGCCCTTCAAATCCCTCCATTACATCACACCTCAGACAAGAGCAAGTGTGAAATGCTTCATCTGGGCCACAGTGTGGGTAAGCAGACACTATAGCTGTGCTATCTGATATAGCAATCAGTAACTTACCCTTCCTGTGAAACAGTCAATAATTGGGGCTGGGAATATAGCTCAGAAGTAGGGAGCATGCACTACCAGCCTGAGAATACAGCTCAGAGATTGGGAACATGTCCCCTGCAGAAATATGAATGAGACAACAATGACATAGGGCCATAACTCATTACAGAGAGACAAAGGACTTTATCTCCAGAACCCATCATAATTTTGCAGACAGAGACATAGAGAATTTCCACCTAGCTTTTGCTCTCTCAATCTTTTGTTAGACTTACATCACAATTAGCTGAAGACATCTTTGTGCTTCCTTTGACCGACATCTTCTAAGGAGGGACCTCTAAATGTGCTTCTCTTCTTGGAACCTGCCTTAGAGATCCCGTAAGGGAATGTTATACAGATAGCAAAGTAGAGTCCATTCATTCTACTTGGAAAAGATCCAGAAACTAAGCATTTTAAAAAACTTTATGATGTAATGAAAAAACAAGTGTTATCTAAAGCTTTATAATTGTTGACATAATCTTATGTCCAATGCAAAGTAGCCCTGCACTTTAATCGAAAGATTTTGCATAGTAGAAATGGAGCACTTGGATTTGTCAGAAAGTTCACTGTTCAACAAGGGTGAGTACTGGGGAAAGACTGACATGATCTGTAGTTGAGAGTGAATGGCCAGTATCAAACCAAAATGAAATATGCTAGCAGTTCCTGTAGCCACTTTGGCTATGACGTAATTGATGATCGGCATTTAAAACATATTAGTTATTTCTGTTCACTGTCATTTCTAGAATGAAGAGACCAAGAAATAATGTCACTCACAGTCTGGTACCTAAATAAAACATTGTGTTTATGTGGGGCGCCCTTCCAAGGTAAGTCTGATCTTTTGCAGTCTCCCATTTGAACACACCTTATAGGCAAGTAGAAGCTCAAAATTTTGCATCTAGACTCAGGTATTGGCAAGCAACCCCAATGTTCGACATGGCAACCACTAGCTCCATTTGATTACATCCATGTAAAATTAAAGTATAGAGCTGAAACTATACCTTAGTGGCAGAGTGTAGGGTCAGCATGTGCAAAGCATAGCATGCTAAACTCTCAGCAACAACAACAAAAAAATAAGTTAAGTAATTTAAATTTGAATATATAAAATTTAGCTGCTCACTAAACTGGCCATGTTTTAAGTGTTTAACTACCACATGGATCAAGTGGTCCCTGCATTGAACAGAACAGATAAAGAACATCTTTGACATCAAAGCACATTCTTTTAAACAACAGTGTTCTAGAAGAATTGCCTGAAGACAACATAATTATCCAACTTTTCAAAGTTATTTCACCAGATTTCCTGTGTGTGTGTGTGTGTGTGTGTGTGTGTGTGTGTGTGTG
>NC_034602.1:78036971-78080069 GCF_900095145.1 Mus pahari | reverse complement strand
TGTGTGTGTGTGTGTGTGTGTGTGTGTGTGTGTGAGAGAGAGAGAGAGAGAGAGAGAGAGAGAGAGAGAGAGAGAGAGAGAGAGAAACTGAAGTGTCATGACTCTGACATGGCTCCCCTTCCCACCCATTAAACAGGCTTAAAGACTATTTTCTTCAGGCTATAGGAATATTTATGATCTACAAAGAAGGCCAAATTCCTCTGAGATGAGGATCTATAACCAAGATATTTCACTGAAATCTTTAGTTTTTTTTTGTTTTTGTTTTTGTTTTTGTTTTTGTTTTTTTAGGTCATTTTAGAATAATGTCATAGCTTACCAGGCTTTGGATAAGTAAGAAATGACCTAAAAAAAATGTTCAACATACTACTCTATTCCTGAAAGATGCTGTAGATATGAGACGCTGTAGACATGAGACGCTGTCTATATGTTTTGTGTCTGAGAACTGACAAGAGTTTGCAGCTTTGGGACCAGGGACTGAGCTTCAAATGGAATGGAAAAGTTACCCAGCATTCTCTTCAGAAACAGCATCACTTCTCCAAATGTGTAGAGGTTGTTGAGCTGCAAATGGAGGAATAGTGTCTTAAGAGAAATGAATCTTTCTCTAATAATTCACTTGAAAAGAAGAAAAATACACTCACTGACAGGCTCAGAAATAGTAAGGTTACCCTGATGCCTGGGTGACTAGAGATTGTTGTGGTTGACCAGATGACTGAACAAGTATTCATCTAGGAAATGACATTGAACTAGAGAAGAAGAGAATCAAAGGCCTACATTTAATTCATCTAGTAGTGTCTAAAGGTATCATGTGTGTCCTCATGCTCCATGACCTTAGGTGTATTATCCATTTCCCATCAGTTTGTTTCTGTCTCCTATCCTTCCTGACCCTTGTTAAGACATCCCACCTAACTTGGATGTATTTCCTGCTTTATTTTTTATCTTTAAAACAGAGCAATGTGGGAGCTGGAAAAATGTATCAACACTTGAGAGCACTTCTTGCTCTTACAGAGGACCAGAATTAGATGCCAGCTCTCACATTGTGGCTGACAACCATCCATGACTCCAGTTCCATCCGAAGCTCTCTTCAGATGTCTTTGGCCACCAGTTATCACTGTGGTACACAGACATACATGCAGATAAAACATTCATATCCATAAAATAAGATTTAAAAAATGAAAACTTAAAAAAATAATAGAGTAACTTTGCTCATGACCTTCATTTTCCTCACAGTAATTGTTACAATCTCAGCTCCATTCTGATGTAGTTCCCCCTTTTTCCTTCCAAATCTAACTCACTTACTTTGGTACCGTTAGGATCTTACCCTCCTCTAGGATTACAGATGGAATGAAATATATTTTCTAAAAGTAAACTTATATTCTCAGGTCATCTTATTGAAGTTTAAGAATTCTGTGTTTTCCTCTGCCTTGTTTACTATTTAGACTGTCAACTAAATTAGCCATTACTTCATCTAGCCAGTCATACAGTAAACATTTATTGAGGCTACACAATGTTTGAGATGCTCATTTAATACTAGAGAGGAAGTAGTGAAGGAAGCAAACATCTTTCAATGTAGTTGTTTTTGTGTTAGTGAAAAGAAGCAGAAAGTAAGTATACAGAAAACCATTAAATCATTTCTAGTAGTAGCAATTGCAGTCTGAGAGTTAAAAAGAGTAAATGAGGTATAGAATTTTAAGAAGGTGACGGGGTTAGACAGGCTTGAACTTCCTGACAAGAAAGTGAAAACTGAGGTAAAGCATGAACGAGGAGGAGGCAGTCGTGTGCCGATGTCTGAAGGATGGCTATGCCAGGCCTGAGAACACAGCCAGTGCCCAACCTAAATGGACAGAAGAGCTCAACATGTCTGAGGAATGGCAAACCAATGTGGTAGAACATAGTAAGATAGTGGGAAATTAGAAATATACAAAATTGGAAAATTCAGATCATGGATGTTTTTACTTGATGCTAATCCTAAAGGCAGATGGAGTAGTTTTGAGTAGAGTGGAGACCTTGTTTAGGTTGGGTTTTTAAAAGCTTTCTGGGCAGTAGGTAGAAAGCGATTGTCTTAATTAGGGTTTTACCTCTGTGACCAGACACCATGACCAAAGCAATTCTCATAAGGATAACATTTAATTGGGGCTGGCTTACACGTTCAGATGTTCAGTCCCTAATTATCAAGAAGGGAGCATAGCAGCATCAAGGAAGGCATGGTGCAGGAGGAACTGAGAATTCTACATCTTCATGTGAAGGCTACTAGGAGATGACTGACTTCCAGGAAGCTAGGACAAGGGTTTTAAAGCCTATGCCCACAGTGACATGCCTACTCCAACAAAGTCACACCTACTCCAACAAGATCCAACCTTCAAATAGTGCAACTCCCTGGAACAAACATATTCAAACCACCACAGGGATTTATATCATCCAGGTCCTAACAAGAAAAGGACACAGTCAAATGTTTTAAGTAAAGAGTTTCAAGGAGGGGTGTGTTGTGGGTTGACTATGAAATGCCTCCACATACACATTCACACACTAAAGAGTAACAACCTATTTTGGGAAATAACAGAAGCTTTTGGAGACAGTGTCTGGCGGTGTCCCACCCCTGCCTGGGTCTCCCGTCTATTGTATAGCTGTCACAAGGGCAAAGAGCTCTGATCTAAGATGTCCTTCCACAATGATGCTCTTCCTCACAAGACAAGAAATGGCACAGTATGCTATGGACTGAGAACTCTGAAACCATGGACCACACTCAACTTTCCCTTCAGTAAATTGTTTTTCTCAGATATTAGTCAAAGCAAAGAAAAAACAGATGCATGGAAGACTTTAGATGTAAGCATGGGTAGAACAGAATCCGACAGGAGTTTGAGAAATATCGGGACTGTAGAGAGAGGGGACCCATGATGATGAGATCACAGATCCTCTACCTGATACTGTTTTCCCCACATCATGCTGCCCCACAATCCAGTCTCTTCCTCTCTAAGAGAGTTGACAAGCAAGCATGCTGTGTGTGATCTTGCAACTGCCTCGCTCTGCCTAATGGGAAGACCTAAGAAAACCTTAAATCATATCTTTCCTACCTTGCAACTTTGAGCATGTAAATTAGGTCAGTGAGGTCATTTAATGATGTTCTATATCTCTTAAGATTCTGGAAACTGAAAGCTGTCTCCCTTCAGGACCCATGTCATGGTATTCATGCCAGCTGCATCTCCAAAGGCTCTTCCTCAAATTTAAAGGCCTATTCTTCAGTTTTAAAACATGATGCTGGGACTTAATAGAGCTCATCTTAAAAGCAGTTCACCACAGCTTTCTTTCTCCACATGGCTTGTAGAAGCTGTAACAGTCCCTTTGAAGCTTGGGAGCCATACAGAATGTACAATGATCCTTCAGTCCTGCCTTTTTATGTATGTTTGTCCCAGGTTGGGGATCATCTTTGTCGCTGTCATTCAAAGCAACTGGGATCACACAGATGAGATACTCATGTTATCATGCCTCTTAACATGTCCTCAGAGACCTCCTCCTCTCCCTTACAGTATATATGCAGTGAACTGGTTGCTGGCTTGTGACTCTTCAGCAGTGCAGCTTGCTATACCTCAATCTAGTGGGAGTTTTTCACTGGTATAGCTTTTCATGAGATATATATGTTGTGACTTCACCTCTTCAACTGTGCAGAGACTTGCGGAGCATCCATATAATGGATAGGACTCTTCAGTGGTGTAGCTGCCCATAAGTTCTTAGAGGATCTCCCAGTGGAATATCAACCTTTGGGTCACTTGTGCTACAGTAAAGTAACCAGAATTAACTCATTGGTTCACAGAAACTAGACTTGGATGGAATCCTTTCTCTTGTTGGTTGTTACCCTCCCTATTAGGGGTTAATAGGCTCTTCTTTACATCTCCCCAGGAAAAGCGAAGCGCCATCCTGGGAGAATGAGAACCAAGGACACTGCCTGATGAGAGCTATTATCTATGGAGAGGTGTGAGTACTACCACCCTGTGGAAATGTTAGAAGAATGGAACAAGTGTTCTTTCCTACCTTTTCTCCTTCCAGACCTCTACTGGGACTCTCATTTTCTGGCACATGGTCATTAAGACAAGAAAGGCAAGCAAGAATGGAGAGAAGTTTCATTTTGTGAAGATTGACCTCAAGGGAGAAAAAGCAGAGCCCAAAAGGATAAAACATGACCAGGAAGGAAAGGGCAGGGGCAGAGTATCATGTGTGGAAAAGGAATCCATTTTTAAGGAGCAGTTGAGTACACAGCATACTAAGAACTCTAAACATGAACTTACAACACAATGTAAACAAGATTGGCCAATATAAAGAATCATATTCTTAAAATTTTATTCCATGGTAGAGACACATTTATAAGTGTCCTGCTTAACTAGGTTATTAAGGTGGCTTCATTCTAGTGTCTATTAGAAATAACTTCAGTATCTTTAGAAATAAGCAAAGAAAAAAACCAGTTCTGCCAAACTTATAAAAAAAAAAAAAAAAAAAAAAAACAGGTCACATGGGAAGAATCTACTTTACTTTTGGGCTCATTCTCCACAGTGTTTGTGCTGGCCTCACTGGTCCTTAAGTAAACACTCTCCCAGGTAGAAAAATGAATGATAAATGACTATGAGCAGATAGTTAAACTATGCTTCCTAAAGAAGGAAACATTAACTTAAAGAAGAATGTTCTAGTAACCATCATACCCAAAGCCTTGGTTTGCCCCTTTCCTGGAACTCTGCCCTGTCTCCCCCACACTTTACTCTTCCAGAAACACTAAGCCCACCCTAACCCCAGTACCCCAAACTAACAAAACAGCAATAAATTTTGTTTAAAATGTAGGGAAAAAAATGGTAAGTTGGTAAGAAGGTGTTTGTGTCAGTTGGTAAGGTGTTTGTGCAACAAGATTTGAATGTGAATCTCCCAAACCACATGAATCCAGGCATGGCGGCATGTCTGTTACAACAGTGCACCTATGGTAAGCTAGGATACAGAGGGGAATTTCCCAGAAGCTCCTTGGCCAGCTACCCTGGCACATGCACCTGGCAACGTAGATGAGACGCTGGGTCAAATCCAGGTAGAAGGTTTTCCTCTAAACTCTACATGCATGCTGTGGTGTGGTGTATGTGCACCCATGGTCACTAGACAAACTTCTTTCTCCCTTTCTCTTTCATACATGCACACATACACACACATGTACATATGCACATGCACAGAACTTTTAAGAGTGTGAAGACTAGAGTTTCATTTAGCCTAGAAACACATCAGATTAGTGAAAACAGGGAAGTCATTGCAGTACTAGTTAAGTAAGCTGAAAAAAGGACCGAATTCATTATCCACACAATGATCAGAAACCCTGTAAATGGAGAACTTCTCTTACAAGTAGAGAGCACCTTGCATTTTGTACCACTTGCTCTCCTTTTGTTATCCTCCTTTATGGGTGAAAAGGTGGGAGTTTAACCACCCAACAAGAAAGAACAACATAAATACTAAAGGATCAGGGTGTTGCAGTAAATCTCCTCCCAAATATGCCCTGGCAATGAAAACACAACACAATTAATATGAATATATGCTGTGCACCTAGATTGGGCAGATCTACCGTTATATTGCCGTCTTCCACATCTATGAGAGCCCTTAGAACCTGCAGTTTCTCCAGGCCCTGTGCTTCTGCTCCACTTTTTTTTTCTTTTTTTTTCTTTTCTTTATTTACATTTCAAATGCTATCCAGTAAGTTTCCTATACCCCTCTCCCCACCTCTGCTCCCCTACCCACCCACTCCCACTACTTGGCCCTGGCCTTGCCTTGTGCTGAGTCATATAGTTTGCAAGACCAAAGGGCCTCTCTTCCCAGTGATGGCCGATTAGGCCATCTTCTGCTACTTGTTCCACCTACAGGGTTGCAGCCCCCTTCAGCTCCTTGGGTACTTTCTCTAGCTCCTCCATTGGGGACCCTGTGTTTCATCCAATAGCTGGCTGTGAGCATCCACTTCTGTGTTTGCCAGNCACTGGCATAGCCTCACAAGAGTCCGCAATATCAGGGTCCCTTCAGCAGAATCTTGTTGGCATAAGCATTAGTATCTAGGTTTGGTGGCTGATGATGGGATGGACACCCGAATAGGGTAGTCTCTGGATAGTCCATCCTTTCATCTTTCTGCTCCACTTTTATTTTACCTCCTCTTCTGCATCCTCTCTCTCTTCCAATTTTCCCTTCTCTCCCCTCTCCTTCCTCTCCACCTTCCCTTTTATCTGCCCAATCATCAGCTCTCTTTTATTTTACAAATTAAGATGGGAAGCAGGTTTACAGGAAATCACCTGAGTGCTGGCTCATTTCTTGTTCGCAGCCACTCACAGGAGAATGGAATTAACATCAAATATAATTAGCCCCAGGGCTATCCACAACAGCAGGGTATGAGCAAAGAAGACAATTGGGAAAGACCAAGAGCAGGGACAAATGTTACAACTCTATCTGTTAAGACTATGGAAGAGCATCCACCACAACCAACATGATGCCTCATAAGTAGTGATGGGAAGCTAGGTAAAACACCCCTATTCAAGTGATACAGAAAAGGACAGAATAAAATGCCTAAGGTCCCTGTATGTGGCAGGTACTGGGTGTAGGGAGTTGAGAGGTGACAGAAATTTCAAGGCAATGTTCCTTCCTGAATACAGAACTCCAGAATTCTCTATATAGGTCACCTAAAGTGACTGGCTGAGGAACAATCTGTCTAGCTTCAAGGTGAAATCTAAAGAAAACAGACAATAACAATTTATGACAAAACAAAACAAAACAAAACAGACAGACAGACAAAATCAAGCAATTACCAAGGAACTAAAAAAATGAGCAATTCCTAGAGCTAAACTGTACCAGAAACTACTTAAATTCCATTCAGCCAAAATAGAGAGATTTTGCTGAAGGTGCAAAGCTTGCACCGAACTGTGGCAAGGCCATAACAAAGGAGAGGAAACAAATTAAACTCTAGAACCAAAGCTACTCAGTATTCAACCAGAACAAATGAGCTTCACAGTAGAACTTTACCTAATCAAACTAGTCTACCAGTGACTTAACTTTCTTTAAGCGGAAACTCAAAACTATCTGACTGCCAACAGGTCAGAAAGTGTTTTAGATGTACAAACAAGGGAAGAAGACAGACGACCAGAACATTCAGGCAGTGAAAATGTATAGAGAGCAATAAAGATTTAACTAGAGATCTAAAACTTACAATGTTTTATATTTTCTCTGCTTACAAAGGGATAATAATAATTTCCCTTAGAAAAATGACAAAAGTAATAGAAGATATATAAAAAGCAAATGGAATGTTTAGAAAGAAGGATTAATAGCATCAAAATGAAATCCTAAATAGAGGTAATGAAAAGAAGTTTGAACACTGTAGTGTGTAAGATCTGTAAACTCAGAAAGTATCAATAGACTTACTCAAATATGACAAGACTAATACTTCTTGACAAAAACTATAAAGCAGAGTACAATGGGGAAAAGAAAAACTATCAACATATTATCTAAATACAATAAAATATTCTTTGTAGGAAAGAAAAAAATAAACTTCATGTAAAATCTAAATCTGAGAAAAATCCCATAAATAAAACATCAGTGGATGTAAAATAGAATTCTAATGATATAAATTAACATAAAATAAGATGGGAAAAATAAAAACAGCAAATATCATGATGGCAACGTTAAACTCAACAGTATATTTCCATTTATATGTAAGTATTGTAAATAGTTTGATAAAATATAGAGAGAAGAGTATAATGAGACCTAATTATGACCTAACTAAGTTAAGGAGGTTTCTGTTACTTCAACAAATATTTGAACAGGTAAATGTAGGAAGGAAAAGGTTTAGTTGGCTCACGGGTTTAGAGGTTTCTATCCATGACCTGGCAGCTTTTAGACTCTGGTTGATGAGAAGCATGAGGTGGAGCTTACTGAATAGTGAGAACGAAAGAAAGAAACTAGAAAATAGGCTCAGTAGCCCTTCGGAGAACAGATGCTCCAAGAACCTCTTAGTAAGCCCTCCTGCTTAAATTCTGTAAGTGAGAGTATAAGGGAATCACAAAATTAGACCAATCGATGGGTAGAGAGAAAGCTTTAGTGGGGATCAAACTGCCAAGGCTATGTTGGGGGCAGGCAGTCAAAGAGAAGCAAAATGGCAGAAAAGCAAGTAGATTTTATATGACAGCTAGTAAGACAGGGTCTTTGAGCCAATTCGGGTGGTTCAGACTGACTGGGAGCTCAATGCCCTTGCCAGAGGTAGTTGTCCTTTAGGAGCTTATTAGGGAACATTTCTGGTAAACAGAAATCCTGTGTTTAGACTCCTGTTTACTCGGTGACAATTCTTCTGTTTGCCTGGTCAGAGTTTAAGATATCGTCTTCTGTTTAGGATATTGTCACAAGCACTGCCATTTTGGGTGACGACTTTGGACCTAAGAAATTCCACTCTTTCCCTGAAGTACCATCAGCTGGGGACCAAGTCCTCCAATTACAGAGCTTTTGGAAGTTTTCCAAATCTAAACTCTGGCACCCACCTGTATACTTTCTACACAAAAGCTATGGTAAAGATAAAAATATTCTAAAACGTAAAGTATGGAAGAAAGATATATAATAAAAACATTAGTTAAAGTGTAGCTGGATTGGCTGCATTAGCGCCAGATAAGTCAAACGTTGGATAAAGAAATATCTGGTTAAAGGTTAACACTTCATAAAGAATAAAGAAGGATTTCACCAGGAAAATATAACACAGATAAATAAGTGTATTTATCATAAGCTTTAATATATAAACAGCAACAAAATATAACTGGGATCAGAGATAACACTACTCTCAATGGTTACTCCAAAAATTAGACCAAGGATATACTGGAGAAGGAACACTTGGGGAATGCAATCACCAATCAGCTTACTGACCTTTAGAGATCCTTCCATCTAACACACGATGTCTTTTCAGAACATATAATGTGGTTAGCAGAAGTTTTGGGTAGTCTCCATTGAGTCACCACTGTTTCTGAGGAAATCAGGTGCCCCTTGGGGGTTCTTAGTCATGTTAATAGAAGAACTTAAGAACATACTGCAAAAGAAGCTCAGGGTCACATTTATTAGCATTTAAAAGAAAAACTCAGGGTAACAAGCTATAAATCTTGGCACCTAAGCAGCTTCCTAAAGGAGAAAAATAAAAAGGAGGAGGAGGAGGAGGAGGAGGAGGAGGAGGAGGAGGAGAAAACCTATGCTGTTTGACTTAAGCCCAGATGAAGATTAGCCATGTGGTGGTAAGAGGAGTATGGGAGAACCAGTAAAACCCAAAGTGTCAAGAAGAGAAGAGGGATAGAGGAAAAGGGAAAGTTAATGTTTTCTGAGTAGTTCAGAAAAACAGACAGAGTTCGAGACTGTCTCAGACAACTGGATTGGTTGGTGATTATGTGGATGGTGGGGATCCAGTTCCTTAGAAACCATCTTCTTAATGGTTACTAATCCTTATTGAAAACCTCAGCAGCCTTGTGTGTCGATTCCTCCCACTTAAAAAGGGAGCTGCCTGGAGAGCACACAGTCTAAGGTGTGCCAGTTTTGCCACAGTCTTGAAGGCCTAACCATGCCAAGTCACGTTGTCAGCTTTCCTTCCTTCTTGAAAATCATGTGATCACCTCATTAGATGCAGAAAAGGCTTATGACAAAATCCAGCACAGTCTCATGATAAAAGACAATGTTATGCTAGGTATACAGAAAGAATTACACAACATAATAAAGACTATGTATGACAAGCCTATTGTCTGCATTGTGCTAAATAGAGAAAAATTTAAGAGTTTCTACTAAAATCAGGAACAAAGCAAAGGTATTCACTCTTTCTATGCCTATCCAATACAGTTCTTGACACCTTAGCTGGATCAATAAAATAAGACAAAGAGACGAGATGAATAAGAATTGGAAAAGAAGTTAACATATCCCTGTTTGCAGATGAGATGATTCTTTGCAATAACAGACTACAAAGACTCTACTGAAAATATTTTAGAGCTGATGAATACTTTTAGCACTGTGATAAACTTCTTCCAATAAAGCCACACCTCTTAATCCTTCCTAAATAGTTCCAACCAATGGGAACCAAGAATTGAAACATAGGAGCTTTATAGGTGCCGTTTGAAATCACCAGTTACCTACCACAGCAACATGTCCTCTCCCTTGCTGAGGACTACCTACACTTTGACATCAGGGCATAGAGTAATTAATCACAAACAATGAGGAAACTTCCTTCCTATTGGCTAACTTCCATTGTGCTGAATGACTCAATGCAAGCTACTACAAAAGGAAAAGAAAAAAGTCAATGGTCTTAGTCATCAGTGTACCCTATATGCTACAACAGCAACCTACCAAGTAAGATGTACCCATGAGTAGGGCAATGGCAAGACTGTTTTGGAGTAGCTGGTAACTACTTTCTGATTAGATTTGAGACTGTTCTACAGGAAGAAATTTCAAGCCTGTTATTGAAATCTTGGTCAGAGGCTGTTTTAGTTAGGGTTTCTATTCCTATGAAGGGACACCATGCCCATGGCAACTCCTACAAAGGAAACCATTTAATTGGAGCTGGTTTACAGTTCAGAAGTTTAGTTCATTTTTGTCAGGGAACCACAGCAGTTCACAGGCAGACATGACGCTAAAAAGGTAGCTGAGAGTTCCACATCCAGATCAACAGGTACCAGTAAGAAAAGAGTGGCTCTCGGCCTGGCTTGAATGTCTGAAACTTCAAAGCTTCCCCACCCCCACCCAAGGGACATACTTCCTCCAACAAGGCAATACCTACTCCAACAAGGCCACATCTTTTAACAGTGTCACTGACGTGGAATTTTCTGGTTGTGTCACATGATGCAGACCATGTGATTATTTTCCCAAAGCAAGACCCATGAGATGACGCATGATGTTTCAAGAGAGTATATGTAGGACCCAACAGACAGCGATGGGGCAAACAGTCTTGCATTGTCAATGATCTTCACTTCATTGAGAGAGGTATTGTAGAGAACTTCTGGTGTTCCAGCTGATTTTATCTGGTTCAGCTGACTTGTGCCAATTTGGCAGAGGCCTGACTGTTTCTGCTGGATTGGGCAAAACTGCTAATTTCTTTTTGGTGACACTCTTTGAACTGGACTGTTAGTATCCTGACACTACTGCCAATATCCTGAATAGCAGAGACTAGAATTCCCCCCCAAAAAAATTCTTCTAAACAGGGTAACATCCCCTTGTCCTATTTACCACCTTTGCTCTCCTACCTTTGGATGGTGGACTAGGAAGGGGGTGGAAGCATTTTGAAACCGTAAGTTTTAAAAAATCTGAGCCTACATAGTGTCACTCCCTATGGCCCTATAAGGGGCTATTTTCAATCAAACCACTACAGTAACCCATGGCTGATAAGATCACAGGTCCTAGGGTATTTTATTTTGCCAGGTTGTCAATTTTTCTTCTAAATATTTATATTTATGCCCTAGACCTGGACTTCTCTTGATGTTGGTAAGAGAAGCTTCCTTTTTAATGGAAATATGTATAGCTGGCTAAGGTGCTGAGAATAGAGAGAGTGCTCAGCCCTAGACAAAACATATGTATCACACAACCACCACCACTACCATCACCACCAGCAGCACCACCACCACTATTGCCACAACTACCACCACCATCAGGACTCAGAACATCTTAAAAGATGAGGTGGAAAGAATGTAAGAGTCTATGGGTGAGAAGGGCTATAAAATGCTGTCTTCTCAAAATTTAGAGCTAAGATGAAAGGATGGACTATCCAGAGACTACCCCATCTGGGAATCCATCCCATCATCAGCCACCAAACCCAGATACTAATGCACATGCCAGCAAGATTCTGCTGAAGGGACCCTGATATAGTGGCCTCTTGTGAAGCTATGCCAGTGCCTGGCAAACACAGAAGTGGATGCTCACAGTCAGCTATTGGATGGAACACAGGGCCCCCAATGGAGGAGCTAGAGAAAGTACCCAAAGTGTTGTAGGGGGTTGCAACCCTGTAGGTGCAACAACAATATGAACTAACCAGTACCCCCTGAGCTCATGTCTCTAGCTGCATATGTAGCTGAAGATGGCCTAATTGGCCATCATTGGGAAGAGAGGCCCCTTGGTCTTGCAAACTTTATATGACCCAGCACAGGGGAAGGCCAGGGCCAAGTAGTGGGAGTGGGTGGGTAGGGGAGCAGGGGCAGGGAGGGGGGTATAGGGAACTTTCAGGATAGCATTTGAAATGTAAATAAAGAAAATAATAATAAGTTAAAAAATGCTGTCTTCTGGACATGACATGGCTATGGCAGTTAGGAACTCATAGCAGCTATAGTCACTTACACATGATCACATGAGCTCATTTCTGGCCTACCCCTTACCGAGGAGCTATTGGCAATGGATTGTTGCTGGAAAAGGGAGAATTATTTCCTTCTAGAGGACGTGGCCACTGTTATGCTGCCCATGTTCTGAGGGGTGATATATGGGTAGCACGAATTGGACTTGATGGGACTTAATTAAACAGGACACGAAGTTGTGCTGGGAGTATATTAAGGGAACTTATTTGGGGAGCTGGAGAGGAGAAAATGGACGTTAAATATGATTATTTTTCATTGTATGTCTATACTAAATTCTCAAAAATAAAGAAAAATAAGAAAACATTAAAAATTAAGGAAAAGAAAATATTTAAAACCTAGACAGTTGTTTCACAGTGAAATTAATAAACTTCTGATTAGACAATGAAAAAAAGAAAAATAAATTTATTATTAAGAAGTAAGTAGAAAATATCACTACATATCTAGTTTACCAAGAAATTACATGTTTAAATAAAATTTTGATAGGTATAAATTACTAAAACTGAGCAACAAAACAATAGAAAAATCTCAATATCTATAACTATATTAAAGAAATTACATATATAACTCTAAATATGTCACTAAGAAAACTCAAGGCCCAATGGCTAGAGACTAACAAGATAATGTTTAATATTTACTAGGAACTGTGGCTTTACTGGGGAATGGTATTCCCTAGCACATGTTTAAAATGTATAAAATATCCAAACAAACAAACAAACAAACAATGCCACTCAAACTTTATCAGAAAATAGAAAAGAGATCACTACCTTGCATATTAGTACTTAATAACATATAACGTATTGGTACAGAATAACCCTAGTGCCAAAACCAGGGTAAGTCATCAAGAAAAGGAACTGTATGTCAATATTCCTTGGACACTTGGGCTTGAAAAAAAAAAAATTTAACAAAGCAAATGTAGCAACACGTAATGAGAATTCGACATCAGGATCAAACAGGATGGATTCCAGGAATGGACAGTTGCTTAAACAGTCCTATTAAAAAAAAAATCATTCAATATAGTTCATATTAACAGAATAAAAGAAAACACACTATAATCATTTTAATAGATACATAGAAGTCATGGAGGAATTTCAACATAAACTCTCTGAAAACTCGGAATAGCATTTCAAACTGAAAGTGGTTTCGGTGAAGACACAGCAGGTCCACCAACTGTGTTAATGATGAAAGGTGGTAGTACTTTGTACTTGGGTATAAGGGGGATACCAGGCATGCCCATTCCTGCTGCCCTTCAACACTACATCCTCGTCAGCCAGTGAACCAAGCGAAGGAAAAGAGAAAGAAATCTGACAAGAAAGTTAAACTCTGCAGATGACGTAATTACATAATTTCTTAGAAATCTATCTTAAATCTTAGAAGAATTTTCATTTCAATTTATCAAAGTCAAGAATACAAGGTTCATCTACAGAAGGCTGTTACCTATTGCATTTGTATATTCTAGCATCTCGTAATTAGAAGTGTAATGTAAAATCAAAACCATGCCGGGCCAATGCATGCTTTGCCAGGATGTGTGCGGGAACTGTCTAGTGAGAATGACAAAATCCTGCTGACAGAAATTAAGTACCAGAGTTGGGACCCATGCTGTTTCTCAACACTGTTTCAGTAACAAGTAGCAACTGTCCCCAAATTGATCTAGAATATACCAACCATCCTTCCCTTTTGAAGCTCAATAGAGTGACCATTCTAAATTTTAGATGTGTGTTATTTTTTTATAGGTATCCCAGAGCTGCTAGAATAACGTCTAAATTCCACAGAGTAGACACAAGATGCTCTGTCATCTGAGCCACCTGCAGATCTCCCCTCTGATTGAAATGTCCACCTTTATTCTCTGGTGAACTTTTCACACAAGAGCTGGCTTTGATTCCACTTCCTAACCTTTCTGATCTACACAGGTAGATGTCATCACTGACTTTCTTGACACTACAGTAATCCCGAATTAGCCTTCTCACCCACTGTTACCTTACTCATTTTGTAAGCTTTACCTCCCTGAACAGATTGTTTGCACTTTGAGAGCTCTGGCAAGGTCATTCCTGCAGACAGGGACATATCCCATTCATTCTTGTCTGCCCAGCACGTGCACCAAGCGAAGCGTACAATGAGCACTCGAATTTGAACAGACCGTTCTCTGTCTGTATGAAAGAGTATAGGAGAACGTCCAAGAATGAAACACCCCCAAAAAGGGTAGACTTAGAGATGAACAGGATATCCTAAGGCTGACTAAGAGCCATCAAAAGAAAAGGACATTTCATAACAGAGAGGATTGTAAATCACTTTTACTCTAGCTCCCTTTTTGTTTTGGCACTGCTTGAGACCCAAAGCAGCCCTGAGGAAATTGGATTTGACCACAAGCACCATAAACTATGCCTAGTTTCCCACAGTAACTCCAAACTCGCATTTTAATAATCATCTGTAGCTTTGCCCTACCTGGTCCTCATGTTTCCCTTGCCACTTTGCATTTCTTTCCATAATAAACACATTGAAATGTTTATAGGAACCAAATAAAGAACGTTGGTCCAGAATGTTGCTTGGCCCTGAGAAGCCACCTCCTCCCATTTCACCTTTCTCGGAGTCTCCATGGAGTGCTTACCTCTGAGCCTTTCAGAATCAGGGGTTACCATCCTAGAAACTGGTTTTCTTGCATTCTTCAATATGTAAGATTGCCAGGATATCTGTTCTTTCACTATTTTTGTGCATTCCTGTAACTACGTGACCATAAACTTTTCAGAAGAGATCCATTATCCCATAAAAATAGGTCCTTGTGATAGTTGGTGTTTAAAACACTCATGCTCCATTCTATTTGACCAATTTTTAACAATTTTTTATTAGATATTTTCTTCATTTACATTTCAAATGCTATCCCAAAAGTCCCCTATACTCTTCCCCCACCCTGCTCCCCTACCCACCCAATCCCACTTCTTGGCCTTTGGCATTCTGAAACACAGTCAAAGAGAGCTATACCAGACAGATGACAAAGCTAAAAGTGAAGGCAGGACAATCCTGGAAGGTCCAAGAATCTCTGTTTTAGAGAAGGCAGAACTGTGGCTCCAAACAAAGTTTCCTTTTGGAATAGCTCTCACCCTAGGATACTTCTCTTAGAATATCCCTGTGGGTCACTGAGAATGTTCTACATCTCCATACCCATTTCTTCCTGTGTTGTCACAAGAAGGCATGAATTTCTTCTTTTTGGTATTTTCCAGCCAAGCAGATATTTCAAAATCTACTTTGAATTAGACTGAAAGACATGATTTGTCTGAAATCAAAAGAGACTTCCTTTTTTTTTTTTCCATGGAGAGATGGAGAATGCTGAGCTAACTGGAAGAAGTACTCTGAGCTGTTGCTTTGGGAAGCCTGGAGTCATCTTTTGATGTTATACTCAAGACAGCCCAGTTTTGTAATGGCAGCTTCCACAATTTGAGAGAAATTAGCGTCTTACACCAGCATATTGTCTTCCCTCACCCTTCCTGCCTATGAATATCCCAATATATTTTTTGTCATTGCTTCAGATGATTGGCTTCTAGCCCTCCTTGTATGCAAGGTTTTGTACCCTTCTTTTCTGGGTGAGTTAACAAGCCCCATGTTTAAATCCACTCCCACCCTCAGCTTTTTACTTAAACTTGACAAGATCCCTTATGCCCTATTGTTACCTCCTCAATTCTTCATGGTCCACTCACTTACCAACTTCCTAAATTACAAATGCTTTGGGTGTGTTAACTGCATTCAGTACATTCTAAGGCCACTAGGAAAGTCACCCACGCACAATCTAGTTTGTAAGACTTTCAAGTACCCTTGTGGTTAGCTTTTTACTTTCTTTTTTTTTTTTTCTTTTCTGGTTTTTCGAGACAGGGTTTCTCTGTGTAGCCCTGGCTGTCCTGGAACTCACTCTGTAGACCAGGCTGTCCTTGAACTCCGAAATCCGCCTGCCTCTGCCTCCCAAGTGCTGGGATTAAAGGCGTGTGCCACCACTGCCCGGCTACTTTCTTTTTCTCTGTTGATGAACACCATAACCAAAAAGCAACTTGGGAAGGAAAGGGTTTTTATAAGTCCATCACTGAGGGAGGTCAAAGCAAGAACCTGGATGCAGGAATGGAAACAGAGTCGAAAGGAATATTCCCCATGACTTGTTTTGCCTGCTTGTTATACATCCCAGGACCACCTAGCTGAGAAAGTGCCTGTAGGGACAGGCCTGTGGGACCATCTGATACAAGCTATTCCTCAACTGACACACTCTCTTTCCAGGTGACTCTAGTTTATGCCAAGTTGACAAGAACTAACCAGCACATTAGGTTTTAGAAGCTATCCTCAGAGCCACTGCTTCTGTGTCTGCTTTTTTTTTTTTTTTTTTTTTTTTTTTTTTTTTTTGTTGTTGGGATAGGCAAGGTTTTTTTTTAGCCACGGCTTCCCGGAACTCACTCTGAAGACCAGCCTGGCCTCGAACTCAGAAATCCACCTGCCTCTGCCTCCCAAGTGCTGGGATTAAAGGCGTGTGCCACCACTGCCCAGCTGGCTATGTCTGCTATTTAATAGATGGCATTGAACACGGCCACCCTTTTTCTTGTTAACTGGGCATGAGCAGCAGGAAAGAAATGGCCTGCCTTAAGATTGCTCTGACTGAAGCTTGTCAGCCACCTTCCCAGAGTGCCCTAGACTTAGCATAAATAAAATGTAAGAGAAAAGAAGCAGGACAATGTGTATTTTAAGCACAAGGAGGACTATCAGTCATTCCTCCTTGCCTTGAGGGAGACATTAGGAGAGAATGAGAATAAATAGAAAGAGCATTTGAGGAAGCTAATAAAGCTTTTAAAATCAATGTAGTTACTTCATTTTTATTTTTATTTTTTTTTAAAGAAAAGAAACAGACACGGGAGCTAGGAGCTAGGGAGAGAGCTTAGTCAGCAAAGTACTTGTCTTGTAAACATGAGGACCCAAGTTTGATCCCCAGGAGTCAAGTAAAAAGACAGATTGAGGGTTGGGGTGCATGCTTATAATCTCAGTACTGGGGAGATGGAGACAAGTAGCAGATCACTGACCATTCTAGCCTATTTGGTGTGATTCAGGTCTCAGAGACTCTGTCTCAAAATAAAGTCCTGAAGACTGATGCCCAAAGTTGACCTGTATCCACCACGACTACCACCACTACCACACACACACACACACACACACCAAAAAAGCATAAACCTGGGGAACGTGTCCAGTAACGTGCAGCTGACCAGAGGCACCTCCTGTGCTCCTAAGATCCACCAGCTACAGCGTGTCCGCTAGAGGAGGGAAGCAGACGGTAGCAGTGTTCATTGGCTTATGGGACTGAGGACTTCCTAGAGCAGTGGCCTGCAGCATCCCTAAAGCTGTGACCCTTTAATGCAACTCCTCATCCTGCAGCGACCCTCCAACTGTAAAATCATGTCATGGCTAGGCTACTTTATAAGTTATTTTACAACTGTAATTTTGCTACAGTAATGAATCACAGTGTAAATATCTGATATATAGGATGTCTGATACCTGACCACCAAAAGGGATCACAGATAAAGAATGCTCCATTATCAGAAAGCTACTACTCTGGCTCGGGTTAAGAAACTCGGTTCACTGTCAACAAGAAGAACAGTGCTATGACGCCTACAAAGCCTGTCCCTCAGTTCACCCCTGACCTAGTTCTTGTGGCCTCCTGCCTAATTCCCAGGATACTAGTGAAAAACAAAGGCACCTTGAAATCTTCTTGTGTCAACTCTAGAACTTCTCTTCTGAGCTATAAGCTCTCGGAAAAGAGCAGTCTCTCAGAAATGTATTCTCAGGGACATCCTAAAACCCTTCCTTACTTTTGTCCCCTTTTCCGGACTTCCTCCACTAGTGTGACTCTAGCTGATCCATCAGTACTGCAGTTCCATTAGAAAATACCTCCACTGACTCAGCAAAGACTACAGGTCACATTCTAGTCCATATATCTCCCTCTCTTGAAGTATGACCAACCTGCCTTGGTTTTCCCAACTTCAGTTCTGAAAATATTGTCTTTAGCTCCCTCATCTGTAGAGTGACCAACCTGCCTTGGTTTTCTCAACTTTTGATATATGTGCCAACAATTATAGATTGATTTCTACACACGATTGGTTATTCACCCAACCTCTTCTTTATAATATATTTATGTATAGGTCCTACTGGCAAGTCTGTTTATTTGAGAAGACATTGGTATTAATAGTATATCTGTATGAATTAAATTTATCTAAGTTAGTTATGGCCAGTGAACTGGCTGGTTTTGTGTGTCAACTTGACATAGGCTGGAATTATCATAGAGAAAGGAGCTTCATTTGGGGAAGTGCTTCCATGAGATCCAGCTGTGGGGCATTTTCTCAGTTAGTGATCAAGCAGGGAGGGCCCATTTTGGGTGGTGCCATCTCTGGGTTGGTAGTCTTGGGTTCTATGAGAGAGCAGGCTGAGCAAGCCAGGGGAAGCAAGCCAGTAACGAACATCCCTCCATGGTCTCTGCATCAGCTCCTGATTCCTGACCTGCTTGAGTTTTAGTCCTGACCTCCTTTGGTGATGAACAGCAATTTGGAAGTGTAAGCTGAATAAACCCTTTCCTCCCCAGCTTGCTTCTTGGTCATGATGTTTGTGCAGGAATAGAAACCCTGACTAACACAGCTAGGCTCAAAATTTATTGAGTTCCAATTGCACTGTGACTTTTAAGTGTTCTGATTCTTTAAACACTTAGGAAACCTTGTGAAGATAATTCAGATTATTCATTTACATCTCATTTACACCAGCATTTATCTGAAGTAAAGTTTATTTTTACCTTTACAAAGATGTGGCTTTTGTCAGCAACTTCTTCCCTCAGTGGGTGAAGCACAAGTAAAATTTAATGTTATCAGAAGAAAAATACCAGGAAAAATATAAGACAATTCTTAAACTTAGTTTGTTCTGAAATCCAAATTCATTTCTTTGGATTATCTGTAATATTTTTTTCCTTCACATAACTTCCCATTGTATATTCCTTGTAAAAAAAAATATTGGTTCTGATCACTTCTGAGAACTAAAAATATAATCATCCAATTACATTCAAGTCTTGAAGGAAGTAAAACAGTGCTTCAAAATGATAGCACATTTTGGCAAAATGGCAGAGTGGCAAGCAGAAGACTTCAAATTCTTGACCTCGAGTTCTCAACAGGCACTTAGTATCTCATAGAGATGACAGTTTCAAAAAGTCAAAAGTTTTGCAAAAGGTTGGGTCTGAAGACAGGAAAATATCAAGAATTAAAGCCTAACACACTCACTACATAAATTTACACTATAATAAAAACAATTGAAGGAACTGAAAGATGATTATAAGAGCAGAAAGGTCTGGCACATTTCTCCACTCATCAAAAGGGTCATGGTCAACATTTCTTTAATAAAAGGTTAATAAGACAAAAAAATAACAAATTAATAAAAAGTTCAGGTGAAGGAGTCTTAAGAACAAAGACCTAAGGATCCAGAGAAAACTTTCTAGTCCATCCATGCCTAGATTCAAGGAAGAACAGCCATTGTTGTAGAAAGATGGCAGGATAAAGGGGGTTAACTTAAAGGCCATAGAATAAAGGGAGGACCCAGGAAAGCCTTTGTATTTAGACTCTTGGCATCTTCATGTAGCTTTCTTCCCCTTCAGTCCTGTCATGAGATCTTCCAGGAAGAAGTCACATGGGAGAACTGTATTTGAGAAAGAGTAGCTCTGAATTCTAACCACTTGAAGGAGAAAGATGCGTGAGAAACAGGGCGTCAGAAAGATCACACTTCTGAAGCCTTTCAATTTCCTTTAGATCACATGAGCACTCTGCTGTGAAATCTCATGTCTCAAATTTTCTACTTAGTTCCTAGACTTTACTGTCTCTCACATGAACTGAATAATAACTTGTCCATGTGGCTTTTAGGATGTTCAATCAGCCAACAAAGTTTGGTATGAATACTATTTTAAAGATGTTCACATCGATCAGGCACTTGTCACTTACTGGAATTTAGCTACTGTTATGAACGAGCTCAATTTTGAAATCAAGCTATGTTGACAGAATCCAACTAGAAAACACTATGGCAAGCAAGAGAATTTTCTGGAGATGGCCCACCATTTTGTGTGGCTGTGATGGGTGAGCCCTGAGAATATAGGGTCCTTAGAGACTTCATTTCAGAATTGCTTCTTGCTGCTTACATGCCTTTCCTGTCACTATTGATTAGTGATCATTAGCCTAATGATTCCTGGGCATCAAACCACCTTATTGAGAAAATTTTCTGCAGACCAACATGAAGGTAAACTTTCATGTATTGATGCTATTTAGATGAATTAATTACTATACAGCATTCCAGCTCTGATTCAAACAATTTCAAGAAGAAAGTTTGAGATGGTCTTAGTTGTTTTGCCAGAAAGATGTAATAAGGAATCGAGAATAGAATGTGCCCCTCCTCACAGAATAGTAAGTAAAGGCTGCAGAATAAGGAATATAATGAGCTTTCATAAATTGCCCTAAGACAAGATTTGTGATCAATGAAAAACATTCATTCTAGGTCAGGTCCAAGGATGAAGCCACAGGTGTACACTATGATAAACCAAGACCATGGGAAACTGTTGCTTTGAACTTATAATGAGCTTATAGAATGAAACATGACTTTGAACTTACTATTGACATCCTTCTGTACAAGACTTTCCTTTTGTATAACATTTTATGTATGAGGTAATTTGATAAAGAACTTTTTCTAGAAGGTATAAATTGCCAGAGAGAAGAAATAAAGTGTGGCATTTGGGGCTTTGCTCCATCCATGAAATGTGTGTGTGTATATGTATGTACAATATGTCTATACGTCTGTCTATCTATATGTATATGTATATACATATGTAGGTATATGTATATGTATATGTGTGTACACTTGTGAAATTGATGAAACAGATGGTCAGGCCCAACTAGTGTATGTGAGTCCCTGACTTTCTTTTTCTTTCTCTGTGAAATTGCCAAAAGTTATCAGCTTCTGGCCTCCAGAACAGTAAGAGAGAGTTACAAGACCAGAGGTCATCAGTCTTTATCCTTTGTCAGATGCTATGTCTCACCTCAGTACCTTACCCCTGCTGGGACTGGCCCCCAACACTGTGTCTTGTCCTACTCATGCCATACTCTGCAAAACAGTGGTGATCCAAGACTGAGTACTTAGTGACTCGACTAAAGAAGTAGCTTTTGACTCCACTTCCAGGATGGAGGATGTTGGTACACCTTGGTAGACACATTAGCAACATCACATGGCAGGTACTACCTACATGGCACATACTGAAAAATGATTTAACTTTTGGACTAGAAAGAGTACAACCCTATAAATGTATCAGGGTGAACACATTAAAATCATGTCAGAAATATAGGTCTGAGAATTTACTAGACATACAAATGGTATAACTATTGAGCTTAGAAACCAAAACAGGGGTAGCAACAGTATTTCCCACCTGTCATCTGGCCACTCAGTGTGTGTATCAAAGGATCAACAGACAAAGGATTTCTGACTGTTTCAGGGGCTTTAGCTTTGCTTAGTCCCTGTAGATAATAGGGCCTACTCCAGTTGCCTAGTGTCCATCTATAGTTAACAGGGCTTACTCCAGTGGCCTACTATCAATCTCTGAGACACCTGTCTGAACCTGCCATGTATCTGACCACATGTTTTTTGGTTTGTTTGTTTTGATTTTGTTTTTTCACTAAGAACTGTCCTTGTCCTTTGTTTCAACATGTTCCCAAGGCTAACTCTGACCTTACAGCCTGACACTCTGGTCTGTAGCCACAAGGGCTTCTCCAGCTTTTTCTACAGCTTCGTCTGCATACAGAACCTCTCCTGGAACACTACCTGTTTCCCAGCTTTGCCCACTTGGGCATCTTTGAAGCTCCTTGTCTTTGCAATGCTCTGTAGCCATTTCATAACCTGCTTGTACACACACACACACACACACACCACATACACATGTGTAATGTGTGATCTAAGAGTTAATGTTAGTAATTAAGATTTGAATAAGAAGGATCTGTGTTTGCCTTAGACAATGAAATCAAGGAAAACATGAGAAGCAGGCAAATTGATAACAGTGAACTGTAATGTCATGAGATTTACTGTTACTTGATAAATTCTGACATTGTGGAAAGACAAACATGTTTGTTTCTCACACAGTGTTCTGAGGACACTCAGCTATTGGTTGCAAAAGTACATTCCTAAATTAGGCTTTTTGTGAGTTTACTTACTAAGTTGGGTTGCATTTTCTTATGTAAGAACTCAAAGTACAGAGACATCCTCAGGCCCCATCTACTTTAATTTAAAGGAACCTTGAAAGACTCTGATTTCAGTTATCCAAGAGCGTGACCGTTCCTTTTACCTTATTCCTGTAAGAGCAGGGCTATTCCTGTAAGAGGGGTGAGGAACAGAGACAAAGAGCCTGAAGCCACGGCCCCCAGGGACCAAGCCAGAGATTCAAAAAGATTAATGACATTCACTCAGAGAAACATTTGACAATATTTAGTCATGCTTTTATCCTGGCTGCTAATTACCCCTTACCTTATAAACTAGGTAAATATGGGCCCTACAGATTGTAGTAACAGATTCATCAATCTTTATAATGCATGGCTTTAGACTCGGGGGCTGGGGAAGGGGGTGTCGTCCTAAACAAATAAAATCTGGCTTCAGTATAAACTGCTCACTCACACAGGGTAAATAGCTTCTTCAAGGCTAAATGGTTCACTAAATTGAACTTCCTTTTCTAATCTCAAATATTCATCCTGTCCTTGAAACTGCTATGCCTCAGGGGAGTGTTTGATGCCTTAGAAGTGCTTCACGTGTTATGATTATTGATTTTTTATAAAGTTAAATGTTGAAACTGGACATAAATATTTAAGATAGACTCTCCATGTTTTTATAGATCCAAAGACAATGAATTCTTAGCAATGAAACTAATATGGGGTAATTGTAAAAAATTACAGAAAATTAAAATTTAGGGTTTTAGGCTTCTATGTATTTCAAATGCTGTTATTTTAATTTGAAAAGGAATATAGTTGCTGTGTATGTAAGTGGTTTTTCTGGCCAAGTCAAACACACGTTCTTTTGTTTTGTTTTATTCTCAAGTTTTAAAGCTTTAAATAATATTAATTGGCTTCAACTTTGTTTTAGGCATAGTGTTAGGGAATAAATGTAAAAACATAAAACTGATAGTCCTTGTTCTTAAAGAACTTAACAGTATATGAAGGCTTGTGAACATTAAAACGGTTCCATTTAGTCCATGCAGTGAGGTATCACTCTGAAGATAAATTCAGGTGTCAGCCGGGGTAACTCAGTAAGGTGTAAGGGAACAAATCGGTGTTTGCCAAGCAGAAAAACAAGGAGAGGACATTCCAGGCAAAGGGAAGAAAGGGCATGAAAGACACCTCCACTAGTTAATTCTTCACCCCATCTGATCATGAGACACATTATCCTCATCAACTGGTTAGCCCATGTCAAATTTCCAAGGGTTATTTCTGCAAACGGTGAATTTGGTTGATTAGATTTAATGGTAATAAGAAGCTCCTGTTAATTTCATGGCTTGCCAAGAGAGTATGCAGAGAGAAACTAGGGTGACGAATCCTAGGGTACACTAATCAGAGCCCAGAGGACATTCCAGGACAGGCAGTCGTGGGAGTTTGTTCTACAGCTAGTCCGACAGTTCTATTTTCATAGTTCTTGAGAGTTGGGTTTTTGGGGGCATCCTGGGTTTTTGAATCTCTCCTCCACTCCCCATACATAGCCTTTCTATCCACAAACACACAAAACACAGATGTAGACCCTTTTCTTTTCCCCACCACTAACACCAGACAAACACACAGACCATGTAACTTTCTGGGACTGGATAGAAAGAAAAGAAACTAGTCAATAGAAACTAACTCCACTTCTGAGAAGGAGAAAGAAGTCAACCATCTTCCTCTAAGATTTACCAGCTGGACAGCTTAGATTCCTTTTCCCTAAGTCCCTGATTCAACAAATGTATCCGTCCTAGCCTAGGAACCTTGTTCTCAAGAGCACAGGGTCCCGTGCAGGAGATGTTGAGAAGGATGAGAGGGTATGAGTTGAGTGCTTCACATTAGAAAACAATAACTCTGAAACTACAGAGATAAATGGGGTTGCAGGAGGTCTCTTGGGCCAATTGAAAGAGTTTGAACTTTATCCTTGAAAGCTATAGGGGCTATGAGAGAATAAGCATGGAAATGGAATAAGTCAAAAGATTTCTCTCTGTGTATTGTGGAGTACAGATTGGGGGCACACTACAGGAAAAAATAGAACTGAGCAGGAAGGGAAAGACAATGAGTTCATGTGGGAGGGGTGGGAAGGAAAGTGGGGCAAGGCATTAAGGATAGTGAGGAAGAAGAACTTTACCATAAAGCAGGACCACAGGGTCTGTGTGAGGATGACTCACAGAGAAAGCACATCTCAGAGCCGTTTAGAGTAAGAGAGCTGGAAACTTCAGTGCCAGGATGCTAACCACACAAACATGAGGTTTCTCTCTCTCTCTCTCTCTCTCTCTCTCTCTCTCTCTCTCTCTCTCTCTCTCTCTCTCTCTCTCTCTCTCTCTCTCTCTCTCTCTCTCTCTCTCTCTCTCACACACACACACACACACACACACATCAGGAACTTGAAATGCCACCAGATGTGTTTAGATGAGAAATTCTAGAAGTAAAATATCCAGAGCATAATTTTGATGACAGGACAAGGCTATACGTTGGTGAGAGATAGGGAAATATGGAGGTGTGGGGGGCATTGAGCCCTAAAGACTTCAGTCTCAGAGGAGGACTACATCTGGTGGAGAGCCAGCATAGGGTCTTCCAAAGCACAAGAGTCTGAGAAGCAGGCCACTGGGTAGGTCTGAGGTGGAAGCAAGAACATAGTTGCCTCTTATCTTGAACATGCCTTTGCATAATCAAAGGCATAATTCCCAATAGTGCATCTACTTGCTCCAGTGATCTCCCACCTCATGCTGCTGTTTTGTTTTAGTGTAAATAAAGATAATACATTTCTAGATGAATCTAGGTTAGTAGGGAGTAAAAGTTTATTGTGCAAAATCATAGGAAATTTTCATGAAGGTCCATTGCTGGAGTTGTGTGTAAGTTACCAGAATCTATAAAGAATGTGGATACAGCCAACATTCAGAAATAGAAAGCCAACATGTCTGAAGAGACCAATTATAACCCTAACAGAAGAGAGGGGCTCCTGTGTCTAAGGAGGACAAACTGGCAGGGATGCATTCAATAACATTCAGATGAGAAAGTCATGGAAGCTATGCTTGAAATTTTGAGATTTGATCTTTTCTTGACCTTAGCCATATTCCACCCAGTCCTGTCTCTCTGATGCTGAGCAGTGAATTTCAGAATCTTGTCAGCCTTGTGATCACCCAGGAAACACCTGCAATTCTTCTTCAGCATTCTCCATGTGGCACTGGGAAGGTTAGTAATTACATTTATACAAAATGCAGGCATGGCTTACCAGGCAGGATAGGGAGGGAGCCAGTAATAAATTCAGGAATAACTGTAGCTGTAAAGCATCTAGAGAGGAGGAGGGTATGAGTTAATTATTTAGGATTAAACTTAGTTCACGTTTATTAGCCAGGGCTCACCTGATGCCTTTTGAAGCTGCCTAAGGGATTCATTTGTCCTTAGTGGATTGTCATTTGCAAACTTACCTTTTGTTTTCTTATCTTGGGCTCCAGCATCATAAACTGTAAGAAAGACTGCCTAAATGATTAAGATGTTAACTGCTAGAGGCAGCTATTCCAGGAAAAAAAAAAAATAGAGAAAAATGACTTAAGTTTAACCCCTTCATAGTTAGCACACACTTCTGACCACACTAGGAGTGTGGCGGCAGCAACATTCCCTAGTCAAAAGGGCAGCCAAGTGTTCTCAAAGTTAAGTGGTGCTTCTCCAGCTCTTTAGCTAACTCTTCTGTGTTGTTTAAAGCAGAAACCAAAATATCCCAAGCTCTTTCTTCTCAGACTCTCTGACTTGCTGAGCCCACAGAGAAGCCTAAGGGTCCGAGGTACAGAAATTACAGTGCTACCAACTGCCACCACAAAGAAGGAGGAATTGCTCTGGCATGGTAGGAGCAAAGCAACAGGAACCAAAGGAGCCCTCTGTCAGTAAGGTGTCCTGGAGTGAACCGAAGGCCTCACGTTCTACCTCTGACTCCACTCCATACCCCCCAGCCAGTGTAGCCAAGGAGCTATAGCTTGCCCTGAATTCCCCTTCACAGTTAATGGACACTTCTGGGTGTGGAAGCAGCCAATCATTCCCAGGTCAAAAGAACAGCCAAACGTTCTTCAAGTGAAGAGTTGTTCTCCAGCTCTTCAACTAACTCATTTATGCTCTTAAATAAGTTGAATGGCTAATTAAAAGGAAATCTTTTTCCAGAAGAAAGGATCAAAGAATAGACTTACTAGTGGGAAAGACTTTCAATAAATTGGTCATGCATTTTTGACATTGGCTTTTAAATAAATACAAACATCAGTTAAGTCCCCAAGAATTTTTTTAAATGTTCCTTCACAAAAGCTTTGTTTGCCACATGATGGACGTCAAGAAGCAAGGTGTGGTTTATTATTATTACAATCAACTACAGCAGAGGTTCTCAACGTTCTTAACGCTTCAGCCCTTTAATAAAGTTCCTCGTGTTATGGTGACTCCAACTGTAACATTGTTTTTATTGCTACTTCATAACTGTAAGTTTGCTACTGTTTTGACTCATAATATAAACATCTATGCTTTATGATGGTCTTAGTCAACCCCTCTGAAAAGGTCATTCAACCCTCAGGGGCTTTGTTAACACAGGTTAACAAACACTGAACTAGATCCTAAGGACTATCTCCTCTAACTACTACAAATGAAAAACTTTATGAGGGAAATTTAAGAAAATCTATTTGGGACCATCAGTGATGTGTCCAGTTCTTCAGTGATCCATATTTTATACATATTCTGATGCTACTAAAGGTCACCAAAAGCTATGGGTTCCATAAATCTAAAGAAAGATCAATAATCTGGAGATTTTATGATAGCTGTTCCTCTTGTTCTTTTTTCAGGGAATAGATGATGATGCTAGCAGTCAATATCTTGATCGGTTAGGTAGAGTTTTTCTTACAATTTATGAAGCCTGGTCCAGGTTACAAAAGCAAAACAAAAGGTTTGCGAAGGACAATGCACCTAAGGACATATTAACCCATTAGGCAACCTCAAAGCTGTTGGGTGAGTGTTGGCTGCCACTGCAGGAAGGGAATTTGCTAATAAAGGTGAACTAAGTTGAACCTCAAATTTCATTCTGACTTACCAGAGCCTAATTAAAGGTTTTGAAATTCAAATCTGAACAAAGTACAAAATACTCTCCTAATCATAAATATCTTTTTGTTGTGAAAGCAAGGTCAATGCTTCGTATTTTACTGATAGCCTTTGACTCCATCCAAGCTTGCTTTGATGATGAAATGTCTATAATGAAGTCCTGTAACAAACCCAACAAAAATTAGTGTGTCCAAATGTGACTTTGCCAATTCCCTCACTAGTTTAGATTTATAGAAATTGTCTAACGCCTTTCTTTTTTACCTCAACTGACTAAAATTTTGGTAGAGGAGGAATCACCAGTTTTCTATATGCATTGCTTTATTACTGATTTTTCTCAGACTTACTACTTTTAGCCAGCTTATATACTTGCTGCTTTCTGTTTTGTCTTTATAAGTTAGATGATCCTGACATTGTCCTCACTGGCACCAGTGTGGCCGGCTCCACTGAAAACTCACATAGTATGAAGCAGATTGACACCAGCATGAATTCATGACCTGAAAACTGAAAAGTGCAGCACCCCACCCCTGTGCTTTATTTTCCAGTCCACAATTCTGCCTACTTTCCCAGAGACCTGCCCACACCAAGGATAACAGGTAAGACCCCACCTCAACCCCTAAGCCAACCAAATCCCCTTGCAGTATGCCCACCAGCTGTAACTGCACCTTATCCCCTTGCCTCCATTTTTCAGCTCACAATTTCAGTTTCTAAAAGCCTAGGGACCCCAGAGACAACATTAGTGCCCAAACCCCCAGAGGCCATGCAGGCCACAAACCACATCACAGACACCCTACTGAAAAGTCACTGGTCACTAGAACCCCAGGACACCCAGGCCAAAAGACTAAGAGAAAGCAGTAACTAAGGGGAAAACCTCCAAAAACCACCCATCTAACACAGATACATTCAGAAATCAGCACCTAAACATATAATAACCACAAAACCCAGATGGCTAGAGGCCAGCATAAGAATACAATCAACAACAGCCAGGACAATATGGCACCACCAGATTCCAGCTTATCCTACTACAACAAGCCCTGGATATCCTAACACAACTGGAACATGAGAAAATGGCCTTAAATCCAATCTTATGAAGATGATACAGGCCTTTAAAGAGGAAATTAATAAATCCCTTAAAGAAATATAGGAAAATATATTGAACAGGTAAAGAAAATGAATATAACAGTTCAAGACCTGAAAATGGAAATAGAAAAAATAAAGAAAACACAAACTGAGGGAATCCTGGAAATGAAAAACTTAGGTAAGAGAACAGAAACTGCAGATGTAATTATCAGTAATAAAGGACAAGAGATGGAAAAGAGAGAATGCCAGGCATAGAAGATACAATAGAAGAAATTAATACTTTGGTAAAAGAAAATGTTAAATCTAAAAAGTTTCTGACATAAAATAAAAGGAAATTTGGGACACTATAAAGAGACCAAAATTATAACAATAGGAATAGAAGAGGGAGAAGATTCCCAGCTCAAAGATCCAGAAACTGTTTTCAACAAAAATCATAGAAGAAAATTCCCCCACCCTAAAGAAATGACTATAAATTTACAAGAAACTTACAGAATACCAAATAGATTGGACGAGAAAAGAAAATCATCCTGCCACATAATAATCAAAACACTAAATGTATAGAAAAAAGAAAGAATATTAAAAGCTGTGATGGGAAAAGGCCAGTAACATATGAAGGAAGATCTATCAGGATCATACCCAATTCCTCAATAGAGGCTCTAAAATCCAGAAGTGCCTGTGCAGATGTCTACCACCCCAGATTACTATATATAGCAGAACTTTTAAATCCCCATAAATGGAGAAAACAAGATACTTCATGACAAAAACAAATTTAAACAATATCTATCTACAAAATCCAGCCCTGCAAAAGATACTGGAAGGAAAAGTCCAACCCAAGGAGGTTAACTACACCCACAAAAATACAGGAAGTAAATACCAACAGAAGCAAAAGAAGAAACACACAGAGAGAGAGAGAGAGAGAGAGAGAGAGAGAGAGAGAGAGAGAGAGAGAGAGAGAGAAAGACCATCAACATCAAAATAACAGGAAATAACTTTTGGTCACTAATATCTCTCAACATCAATGGATTCAATTCCCCAATAAAAAAGTACAGGCTAACAGAACAGATGGGAAAACAGGATCCAACTTTTTTCTGCATACAAGAAACACATCTCAACATCAAAGAGGGTAAAGAAATGGAAAAAGATTTTCCAAGCAAAAAATCCAAGATACAAGTTGGAGTATCATAATATCAAACAAAATGACTTTCAGTCAAAAATTAGTCAAAAGAGAGGAAGAAGTTCACTTCATATTCATCAAAGAAAAAAAATCCAAAAAATATGACATTGCAATTCTGAATATCTATGTCCCAAGTGCAAAGGTACCCACATTTGAAAAAAGAAAAAGAAAAAGAAAAAAAAAAAGACAGACAGACAGACAGACAGACAGACAGAAAGAAAGAAAGAAAGAAAGAAAGAAAGAAAGAAAGAAAGAAAGAAAGAAAACACACTACTAAGCTTAAATCACACATTGAACTCTACTCACTAGAAGTGGGAGACTTTAATACCCCACTCACATAAATGGAGACAGGTCATCCAGACAAAATCTAAACAGAGAAATAATGGAATTAACAGACATTATAACTCAAATGGCCCGAACAGATATATACAGAACATTTTACCCAAACACAAAAGAATATACCTTCTTCTCAGAACCTCAGAACCTTCTTCTCAGAACCTTCTGCAAAACTGATCATACACTTAGTCTCAAAGCAACTCTAAACTGTTACAAGAAAGTTGAAATAACCCCCTGTATCTTATCATACTATTATGGATTAAAGCTGGACTTCAACAACAGAAACAATAGAAAGCCTACAAACTCATGTCAACCAAGCAACTCTGTACTCAATGACCACTGGGTCAAAGAAGAAATAAAGACTTTCTAGAATTCAATGAAAATGAACGCACAACATACCCAAAGGAAAGCAGTGCTAAGAGGGAAGTTCATAGTGCTAAGTACTTTCATAAAGAAATTAGTGAGAACTTGTACTAGTAACTTAACAGTACACATGAAAGCTCTAGAACAAAAAGAAGAAACTACACAAAGAGTAGACAGCAAGAAATAATCAAACTCAGGGCTGAAATCAATAAAATAGAAACAAAGAGAATAATACAAAACAATCAATGAGACAAAGACTTTGTTCCTTAAGAAAAAAATCAACAAAATAGAAAAACCTTAGCCAAACTAACTAAAGGGCAGAGAAAGAATATCCAAATTATGAAAAATCAGCAATGAAAAGGGTAACATAACAACAGACACCAAGAAAAATTCAAAGAATTTAAGTCTTACTTCAAAAACCTGTGCTCTACAAAATTGGAAAATCTAAATGAAATGGATGATTTGTCTTGATAGATAACCACTTACTAAAGTTAAATTAAGATCAGGTAAACAATCTAAATAGACCTATAACCCCTAAGGAAATAAAAGCACTCATTAAAAGTCTCCCACCCAAAATAAGCCCAGGGACAGATGGTTTTAATGCAAAATTCTACCAGACTTTCAAAGAAGAACTAATATCAATACTCTTCAAATTATTCCATGAAATAGAAACATAAGGAACACTGACCAATTCATTTTATGAGGTCACAGTCACCCCAATAACTAAACCACACAACGACTCAACAAAAAAAGAGAATGTCAGACCAATTTCCCTTATGAAAATTAATGTAAAAGTACTCAAAAAGTACTCCAAACTCAAATCAAGGAATACAGTGAAAACATCATTCACCATGATCAAGCAGGCTTCATCACAAGGATGCAGAGATGGTTCAATATACGAAAATTCTTCAATGTAACCCACAACATAAACAAACTGAAAGAAAAAAGAAAATGCATGATCATCTACTTAGACACTGAAAAAGCTTTTGACAAAATTCAATATCCCTTTTTACTGGCTAGTTTTGTGTCAACTTGACTCAGCTGGAGTTATCACAGAGAAAGGAGCTTCAGTTGGGGAAATGCCTCCATGAGATCCAGCTGTAAGGCATTTTCTCAATTAGTGATCAAGGTGGGAGGTCCCCTTGTGGGTGGTGCCATCTCTGGGCTGGTAGTCTTGAGTTCTATAAGAGAGCAGGCTGAGCAAGCCAGGGGAAGCAAATCAGTAAGGAACATCCCTCCATGGCCTCTGTATCTGCTCCTGCTCCCTGACCTGCTTGAGTTCCAATCCTGACTTCTTTCAGTGATAAACAGCAATGTGGAAAATGTAAGCAGAATAAACCCTTTCCTCCCCAACTGCTTCTTGGTCATGTTTGTGCAGGAATAGAAACCCCGACTAAGACACCCTTCATGACAAAAAAAATCTTGGCGAGATAGGGATACAAGACCCATACCTAAACACAATAAAGGCAATATACAGTTAACTGATAGTCAACATCAAATTAAATGGAGAGAAACTTAAAGCACTTCTAGTATAATCAGGAGTAAAACAAAAGTCCACTTTCTCCATATCTATTCAATATACTGCTTGAAGTTTTAACTAGAACAATAAGACAACTATAGGAGATCAAGGGGTTACAAATTGGAAAGGAATAAGTCAAAGTATCACTATTCACAGATGATATGATAGTATACATAAGTGACCCTCAAAATTCTACCAGAGAACTCCTATAGCTAATAAACACCTTCAATAAAGTAGCTGAATACAAAATTAACTAAAATCTCAGTTGTCCTCCTATTTCAGAAATGATGAATTGGTTGAGAAATAAAATAATGAAACAGTATCTTTCATAATAGCCTCAGATAATATAAAATATCCTAGTGTAAATCTAACCAAGCAAGGAAAAACCCTATATGACAAGAATAGAAAGAAATTCAAAAAGATATCAGAAGCTGGAAAGAACTCACATAGACATGGATTGATAGGATTAACAGTAAAAATGGTCATTCTACCAAAACCAATATACTAATTCAAAGCAATTCACATCAATATTCTAACATAATTCTTCATAGACATTGAAAGGACAATACTCAATTTCATGTGAAAAAAACAGGATAAATAGACTAATTATGTACAATAAAAGAATTTCTGGATGTATCACCATCCCTGATTTCAAGCTGTACTACAAAGAAATAGTAATAAAAAACACATGGTATTGGCATAAAAACAGACAGGCTGATGAACGGAAATGGATTGAAGACCCAGAAGTAAACCCACAGAGCTATGAACACTTGATATTTGACACACACAAAAAAAGCCAAAATCATACAATGGAAAAAAGAAAGCATATTCAATAAATGGTGCTGGTATAACTGAATGTCTGCATGTAGAAGAATGCAAATAGATTCATATCAATCACCCTGCAGAAAACTCAAGTCCAAGTGGATCAAAGACCTCATCATAAAACCAGATACACTAAATCTAATAGAAGAGAAAGTGAGGAATAGCCTTGAACACATTGGTCCAGGAGACAACTTCCTGAACAGAATAGCAATAGCTCAGGCACCAAGATCAACAGTTAATAAATGGGACCTCACAAAACTGAAAAACTTCTGTAAGGCAAAGAACACCATTAGTAGGACAAAATGGCAGCCTGCAGAATGGAAAAAGAGCTCACCAACTCTACATCAACAGAGGGTTGATATCTAAAATATATAAAGAACTCAAGAAAATAGACTTCAACCAACCAAAAAAAAAAAAAAAAAAACATTTAAAAATGGGGTACATATTTAAACAGAATTCTTGACAGAGAAATCTCTAATGGCTGAAAAGAATTTACAAAAATGTTCAGTATCCTTAGTCAACAGGGAAATGCAAAGCAAAACAACTCTGAGATTCCATCTTATACCTGTTAGAATGACTTAAGATAAAAAAAAAAAAACCAAAAAAAAAAAACCTCAAGTGACAGCTCATGCTAGCAAGGATGTAGAACAAGGGGAACACTTCTCCATTGCTGGTTAAAATATGAACTTATACAACCACTTTGGAAATAAATATGGAAATTGGATAAGATCTACCTCAAAACTTGGGTATACCACTCCTGGGTATATACTGAAACTATCCTTTACTGTACTACAATGACATTTGCTCAACTATGTTCATAGCAGCTTTATTCATAATACCCAGAAATTGGAAACAACCTAGATGTCCCTCAACTGAAAAATGGATAAAGAAGATGTGGTGCATTTATATAATGGAGTATTGCTTAGCTATTAAAAACAATGATATCATAAAATTTACAGGCAAATGGAATAGAACTAGATAATATACTAAGTGAGGGAGCCCAAACCCAGAAAGCAACCACAGCAGTGAATATTAGCCATAAAGTATAGAATAATCATGCTACAATCCTCAGACCCAAAAAAACTAAGTAACAAGGAGGGCCCAAGGAGGAATGCTTGAGTCTCACTGAGAAGAGGATGTGGATGGATGGTGAGGGTGGGGTGGGGGAGGGGTGAGGACAGGAATAGGAGGAACCAGGTGGAGGGAAGGATAGAGGGAGATAGTACTGGGAGAGACAACTTGATCTGGGAGGGGAAAGCTTTTCTGGGATGAGCTAGAAACCAAGGACAATGGAAACCCCCAGCAATCCATGAAAGTGACCCTAGCTAAGCCATGGGCAGTATGGAACCTGAAAAGACCATCTCCTGTAACCAGGCAAGACTTAGAAAGGAGGAATTGGGCCACCAACCCAACCACAATGTGTCCTGCCTATAATATGTTCAGGGATAAAAGATGGAGCAGAAATTGAGGTAATGGTCATCCAATGACTGGCCCAGCTTGAGACTCATGTTGGCAGAGGAACCCACCCCTGACACTATAAATGATAGTCTGCTATACTTGCTGATAGGAGCCTAGTACAACTGAGGCTTCACCTAGCAAGTGATGGAAACAGATGCAGAGAACCACATCCGAACAGTAGGCAGAGCTTGGGGAGTCCTGTAGAAGCAGGGAGGAAAGATTGAAGGAGACAGAGGGGTTAAGGACACCACAAGAAAGCTTACAGAATCAACTAACCTTGGCCCATAGGGGCTCACAGAAACTGGACCACCAACCAGTGAGCATGGATGGCATGGACGTAGGCCCTCTGCACATATGGAACAGTTTTGCAGCTGGATCTTCATGTGAAACCCCTAACACTGATAGCAGGGCCTGTGTCCTACTCTGCTGCCTGCCTATCTTAGATCCCTTTGCCCTAACTGGGATGCCTTGTCCTCAATAGGAGAAGATATGCCAGTCTTGGTGCAGCTTGATATGTCAAGACTGGTTGATGTCCAAGGGAATTCTCCCCTTTTCTGACGAGAAAGGGAGGAGGGTATATGAACAGGGTGAGAGGGAGGGATTGGGAGGAGAGGAGAGAGGGGAAGATGTGATCAGGGTGTAAAGTAAATAAATAACCTTTAAAAAAGAAAAAAAAAGGACACAAAGGAAAAAAAAACTCAAAGGAATGTAGTTTTGCTCCCAAATTATTTTCTTTTTTTTCAACGTATGTTCTGTGGGAAATTTGAAAACATGTAGCATTTCTCTTAGACTTCAAACTACTTCCCAGAATCACTACCAACTCTCAGAAGGAATGTTAAAAGAGAATGTTAAAGAGAATGTTAAAATACCAAACCAGGATTCCAACATCTGTACTTTCAACCCAGGGTCAAACTGTTCCTCTTGGTACCCTCTTGGCTAGAGCTATCTCTGGCATCAATCTTTCCAACCAGGCTCAGTTAAAGGTTGTTCCTCCAGCTCAGTCTTACTGTTGGCAATCAAACCGACCTTTATTAAGTTGGACAATTAAGAAGGGAAATGGGGGGGGGCCTAGGGTGTTAACTCACCAGGTAAGGGTGTTTAGTATCCAAGCATGAGACCCTTTGAATCACCATCATGTATGTGAAAGCCAGGCGTGGCTCTATATGAGAACAGTATTGGTGGCTCAACTAAGTAGATCCTGGGAGTTTGCTGCCAGCCACACAGAAATGAAAGAGTTTATTTCAAGGAATTAAGGCAGAGAGTAATAGAGGAAGACACACAAAGCCTTCCTTGAGACTTTGCATGTATATACATACATGTGTACACACACACACACACACACACACACACACACAATCAAACACACTACAAAATATAAGAGAAAGAAACCTTGAAATCTCTGTCTCTCTGAGACTCCAGGAACAAACCATTGTGCTTCCCTGCTACATGTGCTTCCTATGAAAGTGTTAAATCTTTGTCTTTTCTCTGTCTTCAGTACTTCAGCTCTAGGACAAGTGCCAGCTTCGAGCCCAGCAATACAAGGGTTACCTGCCTGGTCCACTTACACTCAGTTACAGAGCTTACCTTCTTTGCTCTCTAGACAGACAGCATGGAGGGTTTTTGTTTGTAATGTTGGCTGGTTTTTTGTTTTTGTTTTTGTTTGAGTGTTTTTTTTGTTTTGTTTTTTGTTTTTTTTTTTGTTTTTTACAAGAAACTAATATGAATCAATCTTTATTTAAAAGACTTTCTGAAACTTCAATAGGATTAAAAGAACAAAATCTTCGCTTTTTGCACTACCAGGGATTGAATCTAGGATCCCATGCATTTTAGGTAAGTCCTCTTTCATTTAGCTATGTCCTAAGACCCTAGTAAATCTTTATAAACTAAGGTTCAAGGCATGATCTGACTAAGTTGACCGGGATGCAGCTTTATCTCTGTATTCCAACAGGCCTTGTGTTTGTGATTCTCTTGGCTCAATCTCCTAAACAGCTATAATTCAGGCCTATGCCACCAACTCAAGTTGCACAGTTATTTAGGATTCATTTTGTATTATATGTTAGAAGTATTTAGCCTGGATGTTTGTATGTGTACCATGTGCATGTCTGCCTTCAAAAGCCAGAAGAGGGCATTGGATCCCTTGTGACTGGAGTTACAGACAGTTGTAAATTACTGGGGACCCAACCTCAGTCCTCTGCAAGAGCATCAAGTGCTATTAACTATAATCCAACAGTATATTTTAAAGATAATGATCAAGTATGGTTTATGTCGAAGGATATTTGATCACACTGTGAAGCCCCAGATTGTGTTGTTTACTGGAAACACCTGTTTCTAGTTGTGGTGTGTGGCTCAGCCCTAGCACACCCCTTTAATCCAAGGGCTCTCTCTTTATTGTAAACAGGATTAAATAAAGTTAACTACGGGTCAAGAGGTTGAGCAAGCACCCAGTCAATAGAGAATGGACATAGAAAAAAATAGAGAGTAAAGAGAATGGAGAGAAAGACAAGCAAGAAGTAGAAGGGAGGGTCATTTAGTTTGGGGTGGGGTTTAAGGTGTCATGGAGAAGGAGAACTTCCTTTTGGGATGTTGGCTGTGGAGGAAGGTCAGTTGAGAGTTTTCTCTCCCTCTCTGACTAGGGTCTTTTACCCTAGCATCTGGCTCCCCGAGTCTTCTTTGGTAAAACTGAATGATTAAGATTTTGTTTAAAAACAAAAGGCTTATTCTAAGAGGGCAAAAGTGACTGACAGCAATTTATTGACTACAAACTGAGTAGTTATATGAATTTCTACAAATCTAGGAAACATTTTGTAAACTCTAGTGTCTATCACTTAACTAAAAGTTGGATGTCTTATGAATATAGGGGCAGAAAATTTGAAACTTCCTTCATTTGATAAGATCGGAATACCAAATTTTATATCAACATGAATACTTTAAATAAATGAGAAAGTTCTATTTTTCCAGCACAGAGCAGCATTCCTACATCATAGGGATCCATTCAAGACCTACAAGAACCATAGATTTCATGTTCAGAATTAGATGACTTGACAGCCATATTTTCAAAGTCGTCGCAACAAAAATTTCAATCATTTCACTATTCTCATGAAATCTCAAATCTTCCCCAACAAATCACAATTCTAAGCATTCCTACTATTTCCTTCCTAAAACTCGAGTGCTTTAACAGAATGTTTCCCTGTACTTCAAATCCTTCAAAGAATCTAATAAGATACATTATATGGCAGCTACTTAAAAGATTGTGTGTTAAAGCCAAAGGATCAAAGAGGCTGTGAAGACACAATGACTTCCATAATTACTCCTAGGAAGAATCCTCAGATATTTTCAATTTATATTCTTGCTCTTTGATGCTTAATGTTATCAACTATACATTTGGTGGCTGAGATGCTAATAATGTGGTGCCGAACTTAGAATGCACATGGGAAATCATTGAACATAAAGAGAACTATTTCACTTCCCACATTGATTCCTTCCAGTTTCTACTGGCCTCTTGTGTGTACCACCTACCTTCTTGTAATAAGATCATTTTGGAAATTACTATAAATTACATCGTTTTTGGAAAGATGATGTGTATTTCTGTTTCTTCTGTTCAAATGTGTACCTCTATTTTGTTTCTAAATTACTTATCTGTGCCTCTTTAAATAGCACATGACTCATGCATTGCATCTGGCAAATTACTAGCCTGCATAATGTCCAAATATTTCTTCAATAGAAATAGAATCAGAAAACTCACCATAATTATTCAATGGTATGGAAATTGTCTATTTTACAAAAAGCTAAAATGATCAGAGGATTTATAAACCTGTAGACTTACAATCCACCCCCACCCCCACCCCCAAACTGACCTGAATAATTAGTTGAGGGCAGGGATTGGTTCAAGAAGTTGGGAGAAAAATGCAGCAGATTGTGTTAGCCAACAAGCCAGCTATCCCCTACCCTTCTATTCCTAGTGTTATACTGATGTTATGGTAGGGTCAATTGGAACAAAGTCATACAGATGAGTCAGATCTTCAGAGCTGTGACATCACTAATGCTTTCCTTTCCTTCACAAATATCTCTCCTATGAAAAATCAGGTTTTCAGGTTGTTGGTTTTTTAATGTGTTAGTTTAGAAGATTATTCAAATCCTGTGAACTTGAACATGGCACGGACATCTGAGGTGAGCCCTGGCTCTGCCTAATGAGGAAAGCAGAGGCTCACAGGAACAATTTTTCATCCTTGATCTCTTGAAACAATTGCTTTTCTAATCTGTAAACATCCTATTCTATCAAAATAGAAAAAAAAATACCTCTCTCCCTAAGTTTTTGTTTGATAAAACTAATTTGTATACTTTTCAAAAAACATTCTAGGTTATCTTATAAATATAAACATTTAGGGTCAATAAAACAATACTGTTTTGTTATGCAGTGCTTAAACCAAATAGCTTTGGACAGGGCTAGGCATGGTGGATGAATCATGCCCTTAACACCAGCTGGCAGTGGTGCAGTGCTCCCACTGGAGAGACTGACTTAATGTTACCTCCAGCAAAGCCTGGCTCTACCCAACTCTGAATGCAGATTTCTTTTCACAAGTAATGTACATAGCAGGTACTTTTTTTTTTTCTTTACAAGTTTCTTAATGATTAAAACATTTAAAAAATCTGAAACTGAAGCAGAAAAAAGTGTACATTTGATATGAATATAGTATTGACATTTTATCATGACTGATGATAAAATTATAAATAGCTTTTTTATCCTCGCACTGACATTTAAAAGGAAAAATAAGCATAGCGTGTTCACAATGTTGTGAGAACAATGCTTGTATATATATATATATATATATATATATATATATATATACTAAAGGTCTTATATATAAATGTCTTAGAAATAAGTAACTAATATACAATTTGAAGGAAACTTACACTAACCCAAGCTTACTCCACTTGTTACATATTGCATCAAGGCTTCTATGCAGAAAATAGTAACCTAGGCAATAAGAATTAATTAATTAATTAATTAATACTCTTTATAGTTAGAAATAATTATGATTATAGTTAGAAATAATTATGAGAGGGTTGTGCTATAAAGCAAATTAATTAAGTGTACGGATGTCTACTCTTCAAATAGCTCCCTCAAAACACAACACAATGGGCTGTGAAAATCCCAGTGACAGGTATATATTTTCTCATATCAAGTTGTTGGCCAGTAGGGTCCCTTAGATCACCCAAATATTAAGGCTATTGACATTGCTTGTAGTCACCTCTCCAGAATTGGAAGGTATGACACAAGTGCTGAAGATAATACATAGCTCAGTTGCAGGATGTGGAGAAATCAAGCTAGTACCAATCTGTACACATTCTCTGTACTGGCTTGTTGTGATTTTGTCTTTTACTGTCTATTATAATGCTAAGTGTGGGACCCCAAGACCTGAAGTCTGCATGTAGCCCCTGTGACCCTGTACCCAAGTTATTTCTGATTGGTAAATAAAGATGTCAACAGTCAATAGCTGGGCAGAAGAGACATAGGCGGGGTTTAGGTTTCTCAGGATAGGTGTCAGAGAGGACCACGAGGGAAGAAGGGTGCAGGAGGGGGAAGGAGAAGCTGCCATGTGTTGGATGAGCCATAAGATCATGGCCCTGAGGGCTGGTTGATTGAAGTGAGGAAGCCCAGAAGAAACAATATAAATAGTAAGTAATAACTCAGAGTTATCAATAGGAAAGTAGATTCTAACGGCATGGAGGGTAGGTTACTCAGCTCCTGTGTTGCTTAAGGCTTATTGTAAATATAAAGGATATGGGTGTGTCTTTCATCTAGGAACTTATATACTAAAGGCAGGGTAGAAACCTCAAGCCAGGATTTGAACAATTACTATAACACTGGCTGGGTTTCCTAGTGCTAAAAGGGACTATGTATGCTACTAGTGGAGAAAAATATTCAGCAGTTTTGCCCTACTGTCAACCCTGAGGACTATAATAAAAACATACCTGGAAGACATGCTCACTCATTTGATAATGGAAAGAATGTTATAGGTTAGAGCTAGCCACACTCTGATTGCATTTCAAGCCAATTCTGCAAGATAGAGCTCATACCTGCCATTGTTACAGGACCAACAACTTATGAATAGCTGGGTCGTAGGCTCTAGAGGAGCTCCTAATACAATCATTTAGCAAAATAGACATAGAGTTAAAGTGTCCTCTAAGTTCTTATCCTTATGCCCAGAGATTAGTGAGATCTGATGATGATCTCAACCATCATCAGAGTGGCTTCTTTTTTTAAATAGATAATGATTAATATAGAGACCCATATCTCTTTAATGCACAGTTAATAATAAATGTTTGGTGCTGAGCTCTAAATGATATGGCTATATCATATGTCCTTCCCTCAATACTCAAGTATCATTGTGGAAGAGAGGAAAAGTTATAAGAGCCAGAGGAAGTGGACATCTACATGAAGACATTATTTGCTGAACATAATAGGGCTGTGGCATACATCAAGCCAGATAAAATTCTTTCATGGATGGGGGAGAAGTTCATGACATCTCAATAGCTGAGATGCTATTGACAACCAATGGCCCCTGGAAAAGAGAGAATAAGAGATGTGTCCCCTGAAAGACAACTTCTGCTTCAATAGATGGTTCCAGATACATTCACACAGAGGTAGTAGACACAGAAGCTTTTGTGAAGTGCTAGAGAGAGGGCACATGAAGTTGGGAGATAAAAGTTGCAGGAAGTATTGGAAGGAAATGGAAGAGAGAAAAAGGGGAGTGGGTAGATCAAAGCACATCAAACTCGTTCATAAAGTTCTTTTCACTTCTCAAAATAGAAAAAATAACCATATCTGAATATGTACCTTAACATAAAAATATGGATTTATTTTTAAAATAATGGTCTGATCCAGACATTTATTCATTTAACAAATATTTGCAGAGTGGTTATTTTATACGTGAGAGGCACTTTCTATGAATGAGGAGGTGTAACACTTCTATGAACATCACAGTGGTAAGTATTTATAAGCCTGATCTTCAGGAAGAAAAGCCATGATTCATTAAACTCATTGACAGCCATAATTTCAACACTTTCTCTGTGACCAACTTGAAGCAACTGACTGAATAGCCAAGAAATGATGCTCACAATCAGATCTGAAGAGACAATGGGGAGCTGAGGAGATAACTCTTATCAGTAAAGAGTTTGCCTAGCCGGGCAGTGGTAGTGCATGCCTTTAGTCCCAGCACTTGGGAGGCAGAGGCAGGCAGATTTCTGAGTTCGAGGCCAGCCTAGTCTACAGAGTGAGTTCCAGGACAGCCAGGGCTACACAGTGAAACCCTGTCTCGAAAAACCAAAAAAAAAAAAAAAAAAAGAGTTTGCTTATGCAAGCCTCAGGGCTCAGTTTTGCACACTGCTAACAGGCAAACATGGTGGCAAGTACCTGGAATCTCAGAAATGGGGAGATAGAGAAAGATGCACGCGTGCGCACACACACACACACACACACACACACACACACACACACGCACACACCAAAGCAAATCAAATAGACCATTGAAACATAGGTATACTGTCTTTCTCAAATAATGGGATAATTTAATCATGTGGAAATATACGTTTTGAGAATATATCCTCATAAAGCTCTTATAAATACATTAACTCCATGAGGAGTCCCAAAGCCAAAGCCCATTTAGAATTTGCAGTGGGAAAGTGGTGTACTGAGTGAAAAGATTTTAAATGTATGGGTCTCAAAATCTTCATGGCAAGAAAAAGGGGACTGTTAACATCAGTGAAGGCTCCAGCTGTATTAGACGCTATTACATGCTAGCCATGCTATGTACCTTGGGTATTGAAGGCAATGGTCAGAGTTCACCTTGTGTGAGTTACATAGACTCAGTCTTCTCCTGAATTCTCACGGTTCATCTATACAAGAAAGTTTCAGAGGGAGAAAAACCCTAAATATCAAATTAACCCTGATATCTGAAATAACAAGTTGACAAAAATAATAATTTAGAAACACTTTGGAAATGTTGATTAAAATACTGTGATTGGATCAGTAATTTTCATTGGTTTTAGACCAACACAGATAAGCAAAAAATTATACTTTCACAACAAAGAAAAGTTTGCTGGCACTCGAACACTGATCTCTCCCTTGGTTTAAACTGATATTCAGAACAGTAAACTCAGAAAACATCTAGCAATGACTAGGTGTTGCAAGCATGGAATATAAGTGATTCTGAAAAAAAAAAAAAAAACTGTTCTAATAAATAGCTTTCTTCTGAAATGTTAGTAAAATATTAAGATTGCAAGTGTCTGTGCCCTTCCCCCAGCCTTGAGCATGCTAAACAGACCTTAATTGTTTGCCACAGTAGGTCTACCTCTGACCTAGTCAACCTAGGGTGGAGTCTTCCTCCTGGATTTGGGGCACCTGCCATTTCCTACAGGAGCAGACTGCCTGCTGAGCTTGCTTTGCAACATAATCCAGCTGAAGCAAAGCGACCTAATCCAACTGAAGGATGGGTCTGTGCATCAATCAGTTGCAGAGCTGAATATTAAACTTTGAGGGGGTTTTGTTTGTTTGTTTTTTTTTTTTTTTTTTTTTTTTTTTCCCGAGACAGGGTTTCTCTGAATAGCTCTGGCTGTCCTGGATCTCACTTTGTAGACCAGGCTGGCCTTGAACTCAGAAATCCACCTGCCGGGCTGGTGAGATGG